>NW_003315109.1:600000-896733 GCF_000151125.1 Trichophyton benhamiae CBS 112371
CTCTGCGCCCGTAACCGACCGCCTCTGCTGCCTCTACAAGTGCTGGGCCGTCGCCGTTGTTGCTTCGCCCGCCAGCCTCTTTTTTTGCGTGGTTGCCTGTCAATCAACAACGCGTTTTTCCTGTTTCACGCCATTTTTCGCGCACCCAGAAAAACTCCATCCACTCCGAGCCAGCGCTGAAAAAAACCCAACCACAAAACTTCCTCGGCTACCCGACCATCCACCCATCGCCATCACCACCACCCATCGCCTGCCTGCCTGCCAGCCACCACCGCTGCTTGTCCTTCCATCGCTCGTCTGCCTGCTACTCTGTCCGCCATGGCTGACACCGGTAAGCCCTGCGCCGCCCGTTCCCTGCCAGCCCGTCGATGGTGACGCTGGAGAGCTAACCCGTGTGTTGTTGTGTTTTTTTCCTGCAGAACCGACCAAGATTCCAGAGCCATCGCGTCCTGAACAGCAGGAACCCGAGCCTGTCAGCAAGGAAGCCGGTCAGTCCAATGCCTATTACCCTCTCCATACCTCCGTCCTGGCCTTTTTTGTTCGCCTTGCCCCCTTTTTTATCTCTAGTTTTCTATGTTGTTCCGAAGGACTAACCCAGGTCGCGACTTCAACTACAGACGCGGAACGCACCACTGACGCAGCCGACAAACCTCAACCCGAGTCAACAGACAATGCTGCAGAAGAGAAGAAGCCAACCGAAACCAGTGCTGACGCGGAGGCAGATGCCTCTGCGGACAAAGCTGATGGCGGGGAGGGTGGCGAGGCTGCTGGTACAACCGAGCAAGCTGCCGCCGAAACAGCTACGAATGGCGCTTCATCTGCTCCCAAGAAGGCTGCCAATGGCAAACGCAAGTCGACGGCCGGCCCTGGCCAGAAGAAGCTCAGCAAGAAGAAGTCAATGAACCGGATATACCACCTGGACGTGCAGCCAGGAGAGGTCTACCTTGCCCGAATGAAGAGTCATCCGCCATGGCCGTCCATCGTCTGTGACGAGGAGATGCTTCCTCCGAGTCTACTCAGCACGCGTCCAGTCACTACTAAGCGAGCAGACGGCACATACGCCGAAGCTTACAGTGACGGAGGAAAGAAAGTGAATGAGAGGACATTCCCGGTCATGTTCATGGCCACTAACGAATTGTGAGTGAATCATTCACTAATCCTCCTTCACCTCGGTCTCACTTTGGCTACAGTGAGATATATTCTTGTAAAGCTCCTTGATTAACAACTTGTCTACTCGTAGTGCCTGGATTCATAACGCCGACCTCACCCCCATAACTCCACAAGAGTGCAAAGACGTTTCAGAAAAGGGCAAATCTAAGAATCTGATTGCTGCCTACCAGGTAGCCGCCGAGGGTCACGATCTCGACTATTTTAAGGAAATGTTGAACGATTTCGAGCTTGCTGTGCAGCAAGCCCAAGAGGAACAGGAAGCCAAGGCTGCCGCAAAGGCTGCAAAAGAAGAGAAGAAGAAGAAACGAAAGAGCATGGAAGTTGTCGAAGGGGCGGAAGATGAAGAGATGGAGGATGCAGGAGAGAAGAAAAAGAGCTCAAAGAAGCGCAAGAAGGACTTGGAAAGTGAAGGGGAACAGGAGAAGGTAAGCCGAAATGCCATATCCGATATAAACCCGCTACTACCGCCTGCAAAGCTGTGGTACGATCGCCCGTAGAGAAATACGGATGCTAACCAGAAACCACTGTAGCCCGTGAAGACGCCCAAGTCCGCCATGAAACTAAAGTTGACTACGCCCAAGGCCTCCACTACCGGTGAGAAAGGTGTGAAAAAGGCCGCCACTACCGGAAAGTCGTCTAAGGGGAAGTCCAAGAAGAAGACAGAGGCCAGTGACGAGGAGGTAGAAACCCCCAAGGAAGCTGAGAAGCCAGTCGACCCCCAAGAGGCCAAGGCAAAGCGTGAGAAAGAGAGTACGTATCATCCAGGTTTTATCTCATAATGAGTCTTCATATTAATGCCCGTTTTTCCAGTTTTATATCTTCGATACAAATTACAAAAGGGCTTCCTTACGCGTGACCAGGCACCAGAGGAGTCCGAAATGGAGTTGATGTCCACATATATCAACAAGCTGGAAGCCTACACCGACCTCGAAGTGAGCATCATTCGATCTACCAAGATCAACAAGGTGCTCAAGGCCATCATCAAGCTGCCCACCATCCCCAAGGAAGAAGAATACAACTTCCGAGGACGATCCGTTCAGATTCTATCCAAGTGGAAGCAGCTCCTAGAATCAGATATACCCTCAGCAGGCGAGGGACCTACTCCCGCAGACAAGCCGACATCCAACGGCGTGCACAAGAAGGGCAGGGGTGGAAAGAAGGTCGAAGTAAAGAAAGAAGAGGAGAAGAAGACCGAAGAGGCCGATGAAGATACCGCTGAGCCATCCAAGGACGGTGACATCTCCATGGCTGATGCTGATGATGAGAAGCCCGAGGCTGAAAAGGAGGAGAAAACGGCCAAGGAAGAGGAGAAAGAGGACGAGAACGAGGAGGAAAAGGAAAAAGAAGAGGAGGCTGGAACTCCTGTAAAGGATGCTGATGCCATGGAGACATGAACTAAACAGCCATACCTGTGAAGGCTATGCTCGTTTGTCCTAGCATGCATGCTATCCGGCCTGCAATACACCATGAAATTCTCTTGCAGAGCCCGTTATTTCCAAGAACAAATGACTTTGATACAAAAGCCTGAAACCAAACATACCCGTGTTTTTGAACTGCTCACTTTTTATTTTTACCACTCCAGCTGGGCCACCATGGCGGAAAAAAAAATTGTACACTTTTTTCCTCAACTCGACCTCCTCCGTCTCCTACTATCCTGCTTCCAAAACCAGAGAAGCCCCCCAGAGCGATGATCCGTTCTGCCTTCAACCGCCTTGGCCAGCTTATTGCAACTGTTTCTTATTCTATTAAATTCGTTCTCTGGACTGTCTGTGTATTATGCTGCGAATTTTGTGTGTACTTTGTTAATGCTACAGGGCTCTTTTTTTTATAGTTGATTAATCCCCTTATTATTACCATATATTTCGATCTATTTGTTAGTCCCTTTGGCCTGCATCTCCCTCTTCAGATGTCTGTCCACTAGGTGACTGGCGACTCCTCCCTACTAGATATCGCCGGAGCTGCATGCTATCAGAGACTTGCTGGACTATGTTTGCTCCAGCTAACTGCATGGCTCCATCAGCCCCTTTTCCCCGAGTCCTTGAAGATAATCGATCGTAAGTCCCTCTATAACGTGCACGACGACCGCTTTCCAACTCTCCAGGCCAGTATAACAGCTATTAGCTCTGCTAATATGCTCCGATTCTTTGTTTCTCCAGCAGGTTTCATACTCGCCTTTGTCTTGTGCTTTGGCCGCTATCAGCACTCAATAGGCATCGCTAGCTAGCTAAGAATAACCGGCTCAACGACGAGATGATTGGCCGCCACCGTCGACGCGGGTACCCGGCTCTGTATAAATAGCCCAGCTGACGACCTCGCTGCATGGCCTGCTTTGCGTTCAGCCGAGTGGTGATGGCTATGCGACTACATACGTAGCCTCCTAGCTTCCTAGGGGCCCAGCCAGAAGCGCAGCCATGCATGAATTGAGCTCCATGTCCGATCTTCCCCCCCGTAACTATTCATCTAGGACTACCGCTGACCACCTATGCAGATACCCTTCAGAACAACCGAAAGACGACATAGACACGGCTGATAGTGCATCCATATGCGATGACGATGCCGAGCAGGACAAGCTACTCTCTACTTCCAGTCGCATCCCAGAAGAGGACGAGGAGGGACCTCGTTTGTACGAGTCAGCGCAGGAGAGCTTTGCAAAGGACCCGTTTAGACCGTTCCCTTTGCCCGGCTCCTCAGGCACCCGGAACGAGAAGAAGATTCTGACCTTCCGAGCACTGCTTGTTGGGATCTCCTGTGGTGCTTTGGTGAATGCATCGAACATATACCTTGGTCTCCGAGCTGGCTGGACCTCGTCAGCAAACATATTTGGCGTAAGCCCATTCGACCTTGCGTTACTTGCAATGCATACCCCTTTCTAACGTCAGACATAGTCGATTATAGGGTTTGCAGTGCTCAAATCATGGTCTTCCTATTTTGCGCCCTCGTCTTTACTAGGCGGTTTCTTCGGGCCACAGGAGAACAACATTGTTCAAACCGCTGCTACGGCGGCTGGGGGGTTATCGAGTGTGTTTGTCTCTGCCTTCCCAGCGATGTATCAGTTGAACTTGCTTGATACCCCATGGAGAGACTTCCTGCGTGTCACCGTGCTTACTGCAGCCGGTGGATATTTTGGCTTATTCTTTGCAACGCCTCGTAAGTATTTGGTCTCAGTATCCATTAATTATGCCGAAATACTATCCCGATTGCAATGCTAATTAGCACATATCAAAGTGCGCAAATTCTTTATTTTCCAAGTTGCTAAGGAGCTCAATCTTGTTTTTCCATCTTCTTCTGCGACCGCAATCACGATTTCCGGCATGCATCTTGCCGCTGGAGGATCATGGCTGGCTCGTCAGAAGATGGTGGCTTTAGCGTTTGCTTTTGCATTTGCACTGGTGCTTAGGGTTATGTCTCAATATGCTCCTGGAATTCTTTGGGTAAGCAACAGTTCCAATCAGCTATCTGTGCGGGATTATGGCTAATTTAGAACGTTTTGATCGTGGTCACTATAGGACTGGCATATTTTCACTTGGCTTGCGCTTTCAGGGGTTTTACCTTCGACTATGTTCGCCATTCAGAGCTGGGGATGGTTTATAGAGTGGACACCGGCGTTTATAGGTACTGGAATGCTAGTTGATATGAACGTTGCATTGTCTTTTGTTTTTGGATCTGTATTAGCATGGTAAGTCCATCTGGACTGTATTGCTACTTATCAACTTTCTGATTTAACTCATTGATAGGGGTATTGTCGGGCCAATTATTACAAAACACGGACTTGCATTTGGTAAACCGGTTTCAGAAGATAGTAAATGGGATGGATTGGTGTCCTACATCTCTTTTTCAAAGGAGTTCGCCAATGCAACTCATCCTAGCCCTAGATATTGGCTTCTATGGCCTGGAGTTGCGTGTATGATAGTTGTTGGATTCACAGGTAAGAATATCATGTGTCAATATCTATTTGCTACTATCAGTCACTAACCTATAGACAGAGCTCGCCTGTCAATGGAGGGTTTTCTGGCTTACAGGAATAGAAATATGCAAAGCCTGCAAGAACATACTATCACGGCTGCAAGAGAGCAGGCATAAATATAAACATCTTACTGAAGAAGACGATCTTAGGACAAATCAGGCTATGGACGGAGGAATTAAAACGTGGATGTGGTTACCGGGACTTATTGCTGTCCTTATATTGACCTGTGTGGTGAGCAAGCTGCAGTTCGATATCCCGGTTGCTTCTTCGATTCTCTCACTGGTCCTGGCATTCACCTTCTCAGTCATTGCCATCCAGTCAACTGGTGCAACAGGTATATATTCACACCCCTATACTACATCAGAAGAAGGTACAATGTGATATTGACTATAGTCTAGATATTACACCCCTTAGTGCCATTTCAAAGGCCTCCCAGCTAGTTCTAGGAGCGACAACTCGGGGCCCGGAGTGGAAACTAGAGAGTTCCCAAAGGGTTAACTTACTCGGAGGAGCTTTAGCTAGCATAGGTGCCAATCAAGCCTGTGGTATGGGTTTTATACTTTCCCGCTTCTAGAATACCCGAGCTAATCAACGATAGACCTCACGGGAGATTTCCGAGTCGGATTTCTGCTTAACACTCCGCCATGCACACAGTATGCTGCCCAAGCCATAGGAACATTCTTCGCCGTCTTCCTCGCCCCTGCGGTGTTCTCTGTGTTTGCTAGTGCATATCCTTGCATTCTATCTACAGGTGGTGAACCACATAGCAAGAACGGAGCCACGGGTCAGACGTGCCCATTTACAGCCCCTGCTGCCTCCGCGTGGCGTGCAGCAGCAGTGGCCGTAACAGATCCCGAATTTCCCGTTCCTAAAACCAGCGTACAGTTCTCCATAATAATGTCTGTCATAGGCTCAATTGTGGTCCTGGTTCGGCATCATCTGTGGATAGGCAAATGGGCATGGATGCGTAACTACCATCCAAATATGATGACTATGGCTATGGCGTTTCTCATTCCTACCACGCAGTACAGTACAGCCATGCTTATTGGTACAGTGATAGCCATGGTATGGAAAAGAAGGAACAGCGGCTCTTTTGAATCGTACGCGTATGCTGTAGCAGCAGGATTTATGGCCGGGGAAGGAATTGGTGGCGTAATTAATGCAGCCTTGACCATCATTGGCATCGACGGTGCACACTTAGGAACCAGTATTGGCTGCCCAGGAGGTGAATGTTGAATTCCAAGCCCTTAATGGCAAAAGGAACCAATTCTTTGGCTTTTGAATTTCTACACATCCTCAAGTTTTCTCAAAGGGTTAAGCGTAGTTACGTTACTAGTTAACTTGCAGCTTTCATGGTAAGAGAGATGTTTACTTGCCCATGCTCTTAGCTGAAGTATTCAAGGCAGTACTAGTAGGAGCTGCGGAGAGCTGGAGCCCTAGGTTTTGGCTGGCGAAATAAAACAGTGTGGATATCGAAGGTTGCTGAGGCTGGTCCTTTGGAGTCAAGCGAAGCGGCTCATTTTAGCATTTAGCTAGTTAATTAGGCTCTTCCCGAGGTCTCCACCGCGGCGGCAAGTCAGCTAAATTTATATATCGAGACAAGACTGCTGTGAAGGAGTGGGGGTAAAGGGGTATATATGTACGGACAGGCAAACCGAGCCTTGTTCCCCCGGTCTTTCGTCGATCCGTCTGTTCAACCCTCTCTCTCTCTCTCTCTCCCTCTCTCTCACTTATCCCTCGGCTATATCCGTCAGTCGTCAGCATGGCCCAGACAGAGGAGCCGTGGCTCATCAAACTCCACGACGAATGGATTTCTTCCAATGGCAGCGAGGAAGGGGTTGTTGAACATGATTTTGCTCTCATTATCAAGGACTTGCTTCTGGCTACAATCTGCCCGGTAGACGCTGCAAGGGTAATTGACACCTACTACTGGGACAGAAATCTCGACTCGGGCCCTCTCTTCAAATACCATCCTGATGGAGTGGGAGGAGTCGAGGGAGCGCTCTATGAAATCATCCTCGATGCGGTTGAACTTCTCTCCTATAAAGATAACAGGCAAGAAGATCTAGCGCATCTCGTTTTAGAACTGCATAGGATTCCGCCAAAGCCTTTCAAGCGCTGGAATGTATGTCCTGCACTTTTCCCCCTTGATTATATCTGATGGCAGCTTTTGACTTTGAATTTAGGGTGATCTATTTGTGACGGATACTCTCTTTACTGAGAGTCTCTCAAACCGTTGGCGTGATGCTTACCGTATGATCCAGCCCAGTTTTGCCTCCAGTCTGGTTTCTACTAACATATCAAGGACACGAAATAACCTCGGAAACTATGAAGGAAACATGGGTATCCCTATCATCCTTTATCGCACGGTGTATCGAACTCCGCATCGAAAGCCACGTCCCAGATAGCGGTAGGTATCCTCTTATCGAGATCATCAAAGGTCTGGGGGAGAATCTTTCCCCAGGGCTTGAGCGGGACACACGGGCTATGGTCGCTGCCCAGTATATCTTGTTGTCTCCTACCCTTGTCAATGATAAGCTGGCTAAGTTACCAGGAGGGCGTGGCGAACCATCGGGCTCTGACATTCTCAAGCTGTGGATAGCTAAACTGAAAGAACTGGCAGAGAACGGGAGTCTAAACCCCGAGGTGAAGGCTGCTGTTGTCGAAGCTAGGCAGAAGCTCCTTTCTCTGCATCCAGAGGTTTTCCAGGACTGATTTGTAACGGAGTTCGAGGGAAGTAGAATAGAGGATTTAGTAGAAAGTCGTTTCTCCCGTTTCATAAGTTCTGGGTATAAATACGGGCCTGCTAGGTCTTTATGGAAGTCATGAAAATATATAGAATTGAAGACTGCCTGGGGCCAGTGGTATCTGGCGCAATGCTGTATCCTCAAAAGGTTTGCCAGAGTATACCTGGTCATAAAAGAAAGTGAGTAAGTTGGATATAAAAAAAAAAAAAAATAAAGGTCATCAAATAAAGTACATAGTAGAAGCACATCTGCCAACTTTGGCAGCCGTATAATCCCACGAAACTGCCACCTAATTCTCCGGCAGTTGCTGTATGGTCTCTTTGATCAGAGCAATCAGCTCGTCGATGTCTGGCCGTTCAGCCGGCTCAACTCGTAAGCAACGCCGAACCAGCTCCTTTACTGGTGGGCTTATACCTCCACTCTCGGTTGAACCAGCATCACCAACATTCCCTTGCGAAGGGACCCTGGTTTTACCCTTTCCAGCATCCGTATTTCCGCCCTTCTCGTCGGGGAATCGCCAGTCGCCTCCAAGAACGCACATGGCCAAACTGCCACCTGTCTCTTCACTGCGGGCTTCAAACGGACTCTTGCCTACGAGACAAGCGTATAGTGTGCAGCCTAGAGACCAGATGTCTACTTTCTCGTCGATAATGGAGCCTGTCTTCACGTCGAACAGCTCTGGCGCACGGTATGGCATGGTGCTGTGTTCGGCAGCGGTGTCCTGGACAGCTATGGCGAGGGAGCGAGATGTGATTGCGATGGGACTTGGGCTGAGGGATCCTAGATCCATGAGGATTGGCGTCTTGCCGTCGTCATCTATCATAATGTTCCCTACATATGTATTAGTGATGCTCGTCATATGATGACAGCTTGAGGGGACGTATATACCAGGCTTGATGTCTCGGTGGGAATACGGTCTGTATTCACCCTCCTCCACGCCCTCCTGGCTGATTGCAACTTCACCCTCCATCAGAGGCTCATGTTCAGACTCGTCTTCATCGTCATCAACCCGTCGACTCGTCCGTCTGCTCGGCTTGCCCTTTGATTTGCCCTTTGCGGCTCCATTGCCATTCCCTCTCGATGCAGAGTCCTTCACCTTGTACTGATGCATACACTTCAGCGCCCTGGCTACTCCGAGCATTAATATCATCAGGTCTCTCTCTGGGAACGAGGTGTGGTTGACCAGATTGGCGTTGATGGCGTCCTGAAGGTTCCCTCGCTGGTAGTACGGCAGAAGAATGTACACGGTTTTTGACCCGGCATCTGCGCCATCTGATCTGAATTTCGACCCAGACTCAGTCACGACCGAGTAGTCGATGGAATGGATGATGTTGCGGTTAGGAGTGAACAAGCTGTATGCTTCGACTTCCTTGAGGGCGAGTGAGACGGATTCTTGACCGAACGGACACCGTATCTTCTTGAGCGCAAAGAGCTCGTCTGTGCTCTTATCCTGGACGAGATAGACGTAGGAGAAGCCGCCCTAGAAGCCCAGATTCATTAGACATGCTCGCAAATTTGGGGGGATAATCTGCATAATTGAAGTCGTACCTCTCCGAGAAGACGCAGCAGCTTGAAGCTCCGGTTGTTGATCTTCAGCTGCGGCGAGCTCGGGAAGCAGCAGAGACAGTCCGTGAAGGTGTAGAGGAGGTCGAAGAAGTACTGCGCCATTGTCACCGTCCTCGCTGTCGCTGGATAGACGATGAAGCCGGGGGGTTCGTAATAGTAGCAGCAGTAACAGCAGCAAGAGAGCAGAATTGACGGCTGCAGAAAAGGAGGCCAGCGCCGACCAACAGGCTAAAACGGCGGTTTCAAATGCAGTCTTGACCCTCCTAGTATCTCGTCCGTGTCCAATGACTAGTCGGCAGCGCCAGGATCGCAGGCTGGAGAAAGCTGGAGAAGGTCGAGATAGTCGTTGTTTGATGCTTGGAGGATGCGCGGCTGTGGCTGAGGCCGCGAGAACCGACGAGGTGGCTTTTCTCTTCCTCACCGTCGAAAAAAAAAAATAAAATAAAAAAAAGCTGCGACTTCACCAACCAACTACATTATAAACTACCACGCCCAAGAACGCTCGACACAGACAGACACTCCCTTGCTACCAGCGCATCTCCTGCATATCATATTAACGAGGGCTCCCTCAGCCGCTGCTCCGTCTGCCGCGCGTGTTCCATCCTCCTTGGACCCTGATCAGCCGCTAAAAACGGTCATAAACAAATAAACAGCACCCTCAGGCCAGCTCCTTTTCCTCCCTCCATCCTCCGCTGCTCGGCCCAGGCAAGCCACAAGGGATTCACCCGTTGCCGTCTTTGCTTTTTCGACCTTCTCTGACCTTCTCTGGGGTTTCGTTCTCGGTTTCAGCTCCTTTTTTCCTCTTGTCCGAGTCCTACCAACTAGCCGGAGTCTGTAACCGTTGTTTGAAGCCTCTCTCACTACACTCTACTACTCGAGTCTTACTGCTGAGATCACGGCTGACGAACCTCGAGACGGGCAGTTTTGGGAGCTTACGATGTTTTGAGACGATCTCGTGGCCATTTGTCTGATGCTATAAAGGGAAAAAAGGACTGTGACACCATGACGGCCGCTGACGACGTCCAGGTCGGCGACCTGGTCAACGTGCCAGGTGGGATGTACGGGACAGTGAGGTTCCTGGGCCCGGTAGCAGGCAAGCCGGGCAGGTTTGCTGGCGTCGAGCTGGCGCCAGAGCTGGCTGGCAGAGGGAAGAACAGCGGAGACGTCGACGGAAGACACTACTTTACGACCTCGATCCCCGGCTCGGGCATATTCGTGCCCATGAACAACTCGAAATACGTGACGAGACGAGCGGTAGCGCCACAGCTGACAGCAACATCTGCGAGGAGTGGCCCGTCGATTACGAACTTCAGTAGATCTGTTGGGCCTGGGTTGAACCTGTCCTCGACTGCCAGACCAAGGATTCGACGGCCCTCGTTGCCGCGGCCGGATTCACCCAGCAAGGGTGCACCTCTACCATCGCCAAAGTTGAATGTTAGTGGTCTACGCACGCCGTCTGGTATGCCAAAGGGCCCTCCCATGAATGGACGGCCACGTACGCCGCTCAAGAGTAGACCGGCGAGCAGACCGTCATCTAGGATCAGCATGGAGAGCACAACTCCGAAACGGACGGATGCTGTTCGCACACCCGCCCTCGAAGACTCTGATATAAACGACCGGACGAGGGAGCTGGAAATGCAGCTTCGTGAGCGTGACAAGCAACTGGAGGTCCAGGCAGCAACCCTTGCAGAGTTCCAGCAGTGTGTCACCGAGCTGGAAGGGCTGGATGCTCTCCAGGTCAGAGCACAGCTGAAGGAGAAAAACGACAAGATATCTGCTCTCACGGCAGAATTTGATAGCCATAGGGCGGATTTCAGGAGTACCCTTGATACTCTCGAAGTAGCAGCTTCCGAGACTGAGCGGGTATACGAGAAGCGAATCGAAGAGCTGCTCCAGGCAAACAGGGAGCTTCAGTCTCGCGGCGAAGATGTCGAGACAGTGGCCCTGCAACTCAAGCAGCTAGAGGAACTCGTATCCGAACTCGAGGAAGGCCTCGAAGATGCTAGGAGAGGAGAGGCTGAGGCCAGGGGTGAAGTCGAATACCTGCGTGGAGAGGTTGAGAGAACCCGCTTGGAGCTCAAGCAAGAACGGGAGAGATCATCAGGCTCATTCCAGGACGGCGAGTCCTCAGCTGAAGGGTCGAGTAGGCACCATCCTACGATCAGAGACCTGGAGCAAAAGGACGACGAGATTCGCGGGCTTAAAGCTATCATTCACTCCCTCAGCCGTGGAGACCCAACTTCGCAAGCGTTCCTCCAGCAAAACGGCATAGGACAAGGAAAGGGGCCGTCTGATGGAGACTATGATGCCAATGACCAGCTGTCGAAGATGGACTTACGTATTCAGGAGCTCGAAGCCGCTCTGGAGCATAAAACCCAGCGGATCAGCGAGCTGCAGCAAGAGGTCGAAATGGGCCAGGCGCAGACAAATGCCTTTCGTGGACATACCCGCAGTGGCACAATCACCACCTCGCCCCTGAGAGTCCACAAGAATGCACAGCCGGCCAGCGAGAGGGCCGGCCCTAGCGTACCAAGCCATGCACACACGCTTTCGGACCGCACGATCGTCCCCGGAGACTGGACCGAGAACTCTCCTGGCCAGGGCAACACCCTTGATGCCCAATCGTCTAGCACGGACGATGGCAGTGCAGCCTGGTGCGAGATCTGCGAGACCAGCGGACATGACATCCTCACCTGCACCAATATGTTTGGCACGATGGGTGCAAGCAAGCCAACCAGCCACCCGGCGAGCCTTCAACCCGCAACCCAGCCACCGCCAGTGACCGGGCCACCGGAGAGAAGCGGTTTTGTCCAGGCCTCGATCGATTCCGCGCTTCATGACAGCATGGACAGCAGCTTCTCCTCCACCCGCAAGCCATCGTCCACCACTCCAGAGGCTAACGGATCCGCGTCCGCGTCCGCGTCTGTCAAACAGGGCAGCCCTAGCTCCCAGCGGACCGGCAGAGACGTCGTGCTGGAAGGCCTCAAGGGTATTGGTGGCATCCCTTCTTCGTCCATGGCGCCTGTTGCTGGAAAGTCATCTGGCGTCATCGATGAGTCGAAATGGTGTGCCCTGTGTGAACGAGACGGCCATGAAAGCATCGACTGCCCCTTTGACGAGTAAACTGAGAACAGACCAGACTTCGTTCACGCTCATTCATAACGCTTTTGTTTTCTCTTCAGCGTGTCATCCATCTGCTGCTATTTAATGCGAGTATCTCGGCGCAGTCTTCCTTTTTCTTGCTTATTTGCGACTGTCCCGACGTTCGCTATTACGGTCCTATATCCTCTTTAATACTTACTGATGGCCTCTGATATTTTCGGCACTTGACTCACGGCCATGATGCATGTTCATTGAAGGAAGAAGAAGAAGAATGCCCACCATACCCCCCCTATACCACTCCATCTGCTTTTCAACCATGACTTTCGGTATACGATTGCACGGTATACCCATCCCCCGACATTCTCCCAGTGTACATGCTTCCAGTTCAGCATAGCCTTGCAGGTTTTTTTTCCCTTTTTTATTTCCTTTACATTTACCCACCCTTTTTATTCCCTTTTGTTTTAATATACCTCGCTTTTCTCTCGCTTCGCTTTGTTTGAAAGAGGTCTTTCGGACTCAGTTGGGGTTTTGCTTCTCTCTCACACACTCACTCACACACTCACTCTCTCTTCGTTTTTCCATGTACCAGGACTGGCCAAAAAAAAAAGAAATAATTACTTACTTTATCCCCCTATTAGTGTCTATAATCAATATCATACACATCTGATTTCTCTATCCACTCTTTCTTCTCATGCATGATATCCCTATCCCTGACATTATTCGGTGATCATCACTCCAGCGACCTGGACCTGGAGGGAGATACCGTGGTATACTGACATCAGAACAGGGACGCCGAGCAAGGCAGAGACACAAGAGAAGAGAGGTATTATTCTGCTGTTTTTCTTTTCTTTTCACCCTTTCGTTCAAGAAAAAAGGAACAAGGCATTGCTGGATCATTGCGCGAATACCCTTCGATGAAAGAAACAAGGGGGCCTTAAAAGAAGACAACCCAGATTGAAGAAGAATAAAAAGGGGGGAATCTATGCAAACGCCGATCCCACACTCCCACTCCCACTCCCCATTTCCCACTGTTAGTTAGATTGCGTACGGCAACCGCAACGAAACAAAGAAGAAGAAGAAGAAGAAGAAGAAGAAGAAGAAGAAGAAGAAGAAGAAGAAGAAGCCGTTTATTCGTCTTCCAGGAAACGAGGAGGCTGGACGACCTCGCCATCCCCATATCTGACGGGAGCCAGACACCCGCACTTCTTGCACTCACGCTTGCTCTCGTCGTTAGCAAAGTCGTCGATGATGCCGTTCAGCTGGGTGCCCAGGTCGGTGCAGACAAAGCTCTTCTCCCAGACGATGCTCTTGCACTCCCTGCAGTACCAGCGCAGCGTGTCTTTGGCACCCTTGGGCCGGGGTACCTCCAGCACCACGCCCACCGTGTCCGCGAACCTGACGGGCGAGTGCGGGGTGTTGGGAGGCAGGAGATAGAGCGAGCCCTCGTGGACGGGGATGTCCTGGAAGGTCGGCGGGCTGGTGGAGGTGTCGACCACCTTGATCACGATCGAGCCCTTGTGCTGGTAGAAGAACTCCGGCGTGCTGTTGATGTGGTAGTCGGTCCGGGCATTGGGCCCGCCCACCACCATGACCGTGTATCCCTGCGTGGCCTTGGACGACGGGTGGTAGACGCAGTAGTTGCTAACCGGCGGTTTGAGAAGATGTCCGTTCTCCTTCAGCCTGCACATTCGGGGAGGGGGGGGGAGAGGTCAGCAAACAGGCACCAGACGCCATCCGGCAGTCTCGGGGAGTCTTTCAGCAGACGTACCACTTGGGGATGTTCAATGCAGGAGGCAACATCGTTGTATATCAAGTATTCTTCTATTCGTCTGTGCTGTGCTGTGCTGTGCTGTGACGCCGTCTAAGAAGCTGTAGTAGTTCAGGCACGCGAGGCGAGGCCAGCACATCCCATCTACACCCTGAGCAGACGTCTCTCCGCGCCAGGCGCTCGCATGTCAGGACCCGGGCCGGTTCTCTCTTTATACAAAAAGAGACCAGCAGCGACGACGCAAGGACTCGGACTTTTTATGACTCTCTCTCGGTTCGCTTTCTTCGTTTCTCCTCCGGATCTTTTTTTTTTTATTTCTTTGCTTTTTCCGATTTTTTTTTTTTGTCCCGCGAAAGAAAAGAAAAAAATAAAAATAAAAATAAAAAAATAAAAAAAGAAAATAAAAAGCCTCGTCTCGGCGGAAAGTTTATCCTCTCCGGGATTTTTTTTTCTTTTTTTGATATTTTTTTTTTTTTCTTTGATATTCAAAAACGACGACGGACAGCGAGGTTGAATATTGATTGTTTGTTGATATTTGTTGATATTTGTTGATATTTGTTGATGTTTGCTGCGAATGCTTGATATCTTGTGGAATTAGATAAAGGCAGCGAAGACAACGCAAGGAGATGTCTCGATAGGGATCGAATTGGCCTCGTCTACCTGATATAATGGCCGCCACCTCACAGCCCCCGGTGCGCTTCACTGGCCATGAAGGTCTTGCCCTTCGCCTGGTCCTGTCGACCATCACCGGAAGGGCTATTCACGTCTCCCAGATCCGCTCGGCCTCCCTCAATCCCGGCCTGACGCCCTACGAAATCTCGTTTCTGCGCCTTTTGGAAGCAGTCACCAATGGCTCCCACCTCGAAGTCTCCTACACAGGCACCATCTTGCTCTATAAACCCGGCCTGATCACGGGTAGTGCTGCTGGAGTGGGCGCAAGCCGCGGCGTAGTTACACATGAGCTGCCGGCTGGATGCACTCGCGGAGTCAGCTACTTTCTGCTCCCCTTGTGCCTCCTTGCCCCCTTCTCCAAGGCCCCCGTGAATGTCCTTTTCACCGGCCCTGGCGTCATCACCTCCTCTACCCCATCGGGTGATATGTCCGTCGATAGCGTGCGGACAGCGATTCTCCCGCTCTATGCTCAATTTGGTATTTCCAACAACGTTGAATTGCGTGTGCTGCGGAGGTCAAACCCTGGGCCTAATGGGAAGGGAGGCGGCGGGGAGGTGCAGCTTGTTTTCGGCCACCAAGTTCGCCTTCCCAAGACCCTGCATCTCTTGAATCCCGGCAGAGTAAAGAAGATCCGTGGGGTAGCGTACTCAACTGGCGTTTCTGGTAGCAATAACGCACGCATGATTGATGTGGCTAGAGGGGTCCTCAACCCCTTCGTATCTGATACCTATATCTTCTCTGACGTCTCATCTGCTCCCTTGGTCCCTGCTCCAGAGAGGAATAACCCTGCTGCTAAGAAGAAGATAGGCGTGGGTTTTGGTCTTTCTCTCGTAGCCGAATCGTCCACCGGCTGTCTGTACTCTGCTGATGTAGCCTCTCCACCCTCTGGCGGACAGCCTCCAGAAGATATTGGGAAGCAGTGTGCATATCAGCTGCTGGAGTCGATTGCTACCGGTGGCTGTGTGTCCAAAGTTGCGGCTCCGACTATGCTCACCCTCATGTCTATGGGTTCAGAGGACGTAGGACGTCTGCAGGTCGGCCGTGATGTCGTCTCTGATGAAACCGTTGTCCGTCTTGCCAGGGATTTGAGCAAGCTTGGGGCCGCCGGATGGGGTGTGAGAGACGCCCCTGACTCTGACGACGGCGAGATAATTCTCAGTGTCGTGGGAAGGGGTATAGGAAACATCGGCAGAAAGATCGCCTGATGCGTATTCTTCCTCTCTTATCACACTAGAAGTCGTGAAGCTCAACGTATCTCACCATCAAGAGGCTGTTTGCTGCTATACTGATGCCGCCACAGAGGGTCTCTCCTTCCTTGGGCCACCGTAATGCAGGTGCAGATACGCTCATTAACGGGCCAACACAGGCATTATCACGACCCGGAGAACATTCACACGGACTGCCTGACTCTCTATCTCTACCATATTCCGCTACAAGCAAAGAGTCTACATAAAAAGACCGGCCGTCCTACTCTCTGACGCTCCACCGCAGCCTTCCTCGACTACCTACTTTATCCCAACAAGAGCATCAAACTCCAGCTCCACCTCCACCGCTTATTACACAGCTATATCACTACGACTCATAGGTATATCCGTCTGTATAGCTACGAAATATCCTGTGGCCGCTATACCATTTACCTACATGGCCATATACTACTTATCCAACACCTCCGTGGTCTCTTCCAGTGCCTACGTTGCCATCACTATGTACAATAGCTAGCACCAGGTCTCCTGGATATACCAATACAATATCCTGTTCTACTATACTATCAATATCTGTTCTAACCTGCTCCCCTATCCCCCCTTCTCACGCTCCTGGCCCCCTACCTCTACCCCTACCTCTCCCATCATCACCGTCTGCCTACTCCTATTCCTCAATATCCGCCACCGTTTCGCTTCCATGAGCTTCCAAACTGACGTCGACTATGACACCAACCACTGGTTCGATATCCCGATTAGGAATATATGACGCCGGTTCCAGATATTCAGCAACTTTGTCAAAACCGCCTATATAAACCCCATCTTTTCCTCTCTGTCTTCCTTTCCCTTTCTTCTTTTTCCTCTTTTTTTTCTCCCCGTATTGCTCTCCTGTGCGTGTGTCGCCCACCCACTTGCTTCACCTTCTTGCTGATCCGCACACTCGTCAATTGGTGTGCCCGTGATACTTTATACCTGTACATATATCTTATCACGTCTACCCGCCTGTCACTGCCAGTATGGCATACACGCAAATGTACACTTGTGGTCCTTCTCACGCCCTGCCCACAATCGGTTCCCTCGCCGACTCCCTCAACCGAACCGAGGACACCCCCTTTTTAGACTTCCTTTGCTCTACCCCAGAGGCGGAGTCGATCCGAGCCACTTTCGGCGAAGTGGCATACCAACAATACGTCGAACAAGCTCTCGTTAGTCAACAGGCGAGAGCGGCCCGAGCGGCCGAGATTAGCAAGGAGTTGGCCTCAAAGAGGTCCTCGATCCAAAGATGGATCACGAAGATCAGATACGCATACACCGAGACCAACTAAAAAAAAAAAAAAAAAAAAAGGAATAAAGGCGCGTGTGCCTTCGCTTCTAGGTATGCTATTCAGTTATCATATCCTCCCATACTTGATCTAATCACTTGCTAACCGTTTACTACTCTCTCCCAGCGTCGATACAATGATCGCACAGTGCGAAGTTCGACACCACTGTGATTACACTGTATGCATGCGCCTTCAAACAAAACAAAAAACAAAAAACAAAAAACAAAAAACAAAAAAACACTGTATTCTGGGGGGGAATAAAGGCGGGATTATTCCCAAAAGCAAGGTATGTTCTTTCATTCCCTTTCTCTCCCGCCAGCTTCGAACTGTTTCCACTGATGTGTTTGCTCTGTGTGATATCATCTTTTAGATATGCTTTTTTAAGCTTTCCGGATGACTGTTCCGAAACAGCGGATAGCGGCTCTTAGCACGTTCCACACCCGCAGAGCCAAGTCCAACCGTCTTCGTCTCACCGAAGAACAACTGCCACGACTAGACAATAGTGGCTCTCATATACTACCTTGCCAACATGCCATCGGCTACATGACTATTTGATGCAACGACCTTGGGGGAATTACAGGATGTTTATGGACATGACATTATGACGTTATGATTTTATGTGTTTATGGCTTTATGACTGTACTCGTCTGCCGGCAGACAAGGCTTCCTTGTTGAGAACCTGTATATTACTAGAGAAGACAAAAAAACATATTATATCTCATTTCTACTTGGTCTGGACTTAAACCTGTTGTAATCTTATCTTTTGCAGCATGTTATTCCGAAAAAATATATGGTAGGGTGCGTATTAACAGGGCTTAGAGGACAGCTGGAGTGGTTATTTCATTGGAGTCAGATCTTCCGGGAAACAGTTATTGCCCTCCTTGTCAAGCCATAGGGGGAGCCCTGCATATTTGTTGATCCAGTTGATCACAGCTCTGTGCCAGAGCAAGGAGTTCTCGGGCTTAATGACCCAATGGTTCTCATCCGGGAATGTCAAAAGGGCACTCTCCACGCCACGCAGCTGAAGTGCGTTGAAAAGAGCAAGGCCTTCAGCGATTGTAAGTCGGTAGTCACGCTCGCTGTGAATGACAAGGTGAGGGGTCTTCCATTCATTGATGAACTCGGAGGGATCCCATTTTATCCAGCTTTCAGGGTTCTTCCAGTAGATCCCATTGAGATCATGAATAGGGAAGTACAGCTCCTCGGCGGCCAGGGAGAATTTAGTGCTGAAAATTCCATCATGAGTGACCAAAGCCTTGAACTTCCTTCCCAGCTCATGTCCCTGAATCCAGTTCATCATGAATCCACCGTACGATGCGCCCAAGGCGACAGCCCGGTCAGTGTCCACGAAGGTGAGATTGTTTTCAATATGTTCAAAGCATTTGACTAGATCTTCGTAAGGTAGGCCACCCCAAGACCCTCTAATGGCATCAGTGAAGCCTTGTCCATAACCAGTGCTTCCGGTGGGGTTTGGTGTGACGACCACGTATCCCTGCTCGGCAAAGATTAGAGGGTTCCATCGAGTGCTCCACTGATCGTTCCATGCTCCTTGGGGGCCACCATGGACAAGGAATGCCAGAGGGTATTTTCCGCCTGGTTTAAAGTTGGAGGGCTTAATAACCCAGGCATGGACAGGGTGGCCATTGGCACCCTTCCACCAAGTTTCACTGACTTGAGATGGCGACAGACCAAAGGATGAACCGTTATTTGTAGCCGACGAGATTTCCTTGGTTTCTCCTTGGTGTTTAGCTTCCACTAATGAGTATAAACTGCTTTCCACAAGACTGCTGCTTGTGAGGAAAAGGCCCTTAGGAGTGGAAGCTACATCCACAACCGAACCAGTCGAGGAGATATTGAGCAAGTTGGCAGTAGTCAAGGCCTTTGCATCTCCCATCGGAACCTGGAAGACGAGCCCCCTGCCAGTATCTTCTGCCTTAATTATAAGTGAAGAATCGTCATGGGCCCATACCAATGAGCTAGGGCTGCGGTCCCACGCGCCCTTGTTGTCCTCACTGGCAAAAAGCTCAATAGTCTCTGATTCCTGGTCAAATACGCCCTTTGCTATAACCACCCTGTTCTTATCCGACTCATATCCATCTTCCCGCATGGCAAGGAAAGCTAGTGTGTTATTGACCGAAGATATTACCGGGGAAGTTAAAGCGCCCTCAAGTGATGCAGCCGTGACTGCCTTCGCTTCCATGGGATTGACGGATTCGGTCAAGGTAGCAAACGGAATGGGGCACACATAACAGACACATTTAGTGTGAAGAGCATCGTTAAGAGTGGGGTCCTTGCTAACAAAGACCACTCCTTTGGGGCAAATGTCGAAATGATCAGATCCGCCAAAGGGCAGAATTGGAGATTCAACACGATGAGGGAGATTGAATAGCTTGAACACATTCTTTAAACCGGACACAGAGTACTGCGATGCGTCAGGTCCAGAAAGGGAAGACTTATGTAACGTTCCAATCCATATCGTTTGCTTCTCATCTTGAGTATATTCATCCCAGTGTCTCACAAATAGAGAGGTATAGATCTTGCCGGAGCTGACAGGCTTTTTCACATTGGAAGGGTTGAAGAGTGTCCCGTTTGAGTTTGCTTTTCCACTGACAGCAAAAGCAAAGTGGTCTTTTGACAACCTAGTAACCTTGAGATTCGATACAGTGCCGGGGATCACGCCAGCAACGTAGGGCTTAGAATCACCCGCAACCTCGGTGACAATGAAACTTGTATTTCCGTTGCTCTCCTCTTTCAGCCAAATAAGCTGGTTATCATCCAGCCATTGCGGACTTCCACTGTAGGAGTTGGTGAGGACCCTTGTCTTCTTTGAGGCGAGGTCAAGGATAATTAATTCCGTGTGTGATGAATGGGATTCGAAGCTATACGTTGACTGTGTATAGGCTAGAAGCGTTCCTGCCGGGTTTGGCACACATGCTGAGCGGCGTGGTGCACTCAGAAGGACCCTATAATTTGTCAATCTTTATAATCTCGAGGAAGTACATGAGTGCAGGTCATACTCAGGGTCAAATTTGGCTCTGTGTACCGTCATGTTGCTGGACTTGGGCCCGCGTGAGGGTTGTATAACTAATACGTGATCAAAAAGGAGCCCTACCACGCAATTAACTTACCAAAAAGCTATCTGGTGTCAATTCTGAGTTGTATAAAATAGTATAGAGGCGAGAGAAGAGAAGTTGGATGTTGTTGGCGCTCTTCGGCTCTTTATAAAAGGGAGCTCCAAGCCAGGAACCTTGCGGAAATGCGGGGAACCACGTGACCAGCTGTCGGGCTGCGGGAGCAACCAAAATCTGGATGTTCAATTTGCATTTTGAATGGACAAATTGATAGATGCCGTTTTATAGAAGGCAAGGGATAGAAGGCAAGGTGAACTGGGGGAAACAATTATATTGCAATCAGTTATACATACATGCATGCATTTTTTTATAAGAGTGAATGCCAAAAAAAAAAAAACCAACACCTTGAAGCAGGGTAAAAATGCAGCGAATTAAAAGCACATCTACTCCTCATCTTCCTCTTCCTCGTCTTCATCCTCATCCATACCCTCAGCAGCTGTTATCTTAAAGGTAGGGTCTTGGTCCACGCCGACATAGCTGTCACTCATGAGGTAGAGCGTCAACTCATGTTCTCCGGGGCTAGGCACGACATATTCAAGCTTCATCTCCAACTTCCGACCAACAGTCACCCTCTTGAGAGAGAGTAAGCTGTTCGTTTTCTCCTCGCCAACCACTAGCCACCAGTTCTCCATTTTCTTTGCAGGATAGAATGGAGCAGATACCGTGGTATCCGGTTCCTCATCCTCATCTAGCTCTCGCTCGATCTTCACCTTGAGATAGGCTGGTTCACCAGCAGTGATCTCTTCTGGTTCAAGGACAGTAAAGTCGAGGTCCAGGTTCGGGTATTTGTTGTTGGTAAAGGCAGCAGCCTGGGCGAGCTGTTTGTTGTCAAGGCCGAGACGCTTGACAAGGGTGCTGTAGTCTTTGTTCTCCGATGGGTCCATAGCCTCCATAAATTCAAAGATGTCACGAATCCTAGCACTGTTGTTAGCATTTCTATAAATTTTGATTTGTGAGATATTAACAGGGACATACTTGAACTCATTAGCAGCCTTAATAGCAGTTGGACCGAAGTGGGGAATCTGCATTAGCGGACTATCTCTATCCCACATCGACTGGACAACCATCTGCGACATCTCCATGGCATTCATGGCATTCAGATGGCCCTTAGATGAAAGGACATCGACGCAGGCACTAAGGAGGTTAAGAACCTTGCCAAGGATGATTTCTTGGTCCTTTGCAAGGTCAATTGGTAGCTGGAGACGTGAAAAATGTGCTTGGAGAAGAACAAATGCTTTGAAATGTGGCGAGTCAAAGGCAGGCTCGGCCATTTTGACAGGGACTCGATCGTAAACTCTGCGAAGAATGTAGTCTTCATGGCGTCGTACTTGAATGGACTCGAATTCTGTAGCAGAAGTCACAATTTCAAGCATACCCTTAAGTTTCGTTCTGGGAGAAAGCGAAAGAAGGAAGGTCTGCATAGTGATGAAGGAGATGTTATAATAGGCACCAATCATGGCAGCGTTCAGAGGAGAGATGTTTTCGTCCTCATCCATGTCAACAATTTGTGCTTCAGCCAGCTCCTTAAGGGTATTCTCAACAAGTTCCGATAAGAAAGTACTCAGTCCCTCATGGCTAACATCGGTAAGACCGTAATAACTAGGGTTGGCGAGAAGTCGTCTGTAGAAATATGAATAAGTCATCCAGTCGACAGCATCTTGAGTAGACGTGATTGTTTTCGTGCTTATTTCCGTCACAAACGCATCATGAAGATAAAGCTGCAGATGACTCTCCATAGGCAGTGCTTCGTTGAGGAATTTTTTATAATATTCACGCTTTACAGCAGGAACCATCAGGACACCTTTGCCGATCCTATCTTCACGAGGTCGCGTGGCTTTGCCAAACATCTGGAGAATGTCGCTAATTGGGTAATCGATATATCGGTGTTCGCGGCCGTCAAATGATTGAGTTCCCATGATGATGACGAGATGAGCCGTAAGGTCAAGCTCCCAGCATACATCCCGAGAAGCAAGCATAACCTGAAGAGCGCCAATCTTGTAGAGGTGAGAAACGATTCGTTTATCGCTTGTACTCAAGGCCTCGTGGTAATAACCGATACCGTGAGATATCGATTCCGCCAATGCTTTTTCCTCGATCCGGTCGAGTAGAGGAGCTATCTCATCAATATCGGCATGCAAGAATCGGTCTTCATTCTCACTAGCAACACAGGCAGTGAATAGATCGAGAGCACTCGATCGAGCTTGCTTGCGACTTGGTACGAATATCAACGCCGGCTTGTCAGGTGAAAGTTGTAAAATGGATAGGTATGCAGGCTTCGCCATAGCGAGCATAAGGGATGGGAAATGGGGTATCGTGAAAGATTGAATATGCAGTTCCAGAGGAACCGGCCGGACATGAGGGCTAAAATTGAAAATGGTATGCTTCTTTGCTCCAAGCCATTCTCCAATGTCGCGGGCGTTTGCCAACGGAACGCTAAGCCCGACTATCCGCAGTTCTTGTTCGGTTTGAAGGGAGATATAATGCATTCGTGAAACGATGACTTCATATACATAACCTCCTTGCCCTCCAAGAATGTTCAGATCATCTGCAATGAAGAGCTCGACAGCTTGGACATTCTTGCGTCTCTGCCACTGTCGAGAAATGACGTCCCACTGTATAGGTGTCGCAAGTACGAGATCTGCCCGATCAAGGATCTTGAGGTCGGCGGTAGTCTCTCCAGTAAGTTTCTGGATTGACTTACCACCAGCAACACTTGTCAGGCGAGCGGTCCAATCAGCAAGTTTTTGATCCACAAGTTCCTGGAATGGAGCGATATATACTGCCTTCCGCGATTCTTCCTTGGACCAATGCCTAAGAATGGCGAATTCGGCGCATACTGTCTTTCCGCTTCCCACGGGGGCACCAACGAATACATTGTCGTCTGAATCAAAGAGTGCTTTGAATACTTGGGTTTGGACTTTATTAAATTTCTCCCAGTTGGGATATAGACCCTGGTAATCTGCCCGTCTCAAAGCTTTGACAGGAACAGGCTGCATATCCAAGAGTGGAGTATGCGGAGGGAATTTCTCGGGAAGAATCAATTTCTGGAACGCAACGGCAACCTTGGTTTCTGAATGTGTCCAGCGATCAGAAAGTAGAGTAATGAAATAGTTGGGTGGCATGGGCTCGGTGATTGGAACGGTGAATTCAACGAGATGTTCGTTCATTTCCGAGATTGCATACTCTTTCCTGAGTATAAACTGGTCATAGAAGAGAATGTCTTCTCCATCACAATCCTCGACGATAATCCAGAATGCTTCTGCATTTCCGTGCAGCGAATCATCCCAGGTGAAATTAGGTGTGATAGTCAACTCAACACGGAGCATCGAGCGAGTCATTGGCTGTACCTGTGCCTGCAGCTCAAGGCGGGGGAATTTTGAAACAAGGTCACATACAATACGTCCAGCTTTAGGAATGCCTAGAAGTTCACCCATTCGTGGTGGGTCTAGATCAAAGTAGCTTGCCCAGGGGACGTCAATCCGTTCAGCCTTCTGCATAATATCCCGAGGGCAGCTTGGGAATTGGCGAAGGGGAGTCATGGTTGGCCACATCCGCTTTTCAGCCATTTTGCAAAGATCCAGCGCTGTTTTTGCAACAGAGGACCAACCCTTCCGGAGAGTAATCTCGAATATAGCACGGAGGATTCGACCGGCAGATTGGGTGACATACACCATGTCAGCCATTAAAGCGAGCCCATCTAGCTTTAGGCGTGAAATATAAGCTTGTAGCAACACATTGATTTTGGCGTGCGGTTCCTCAATGCTCTCCTTGACAGGAATAGGGACTCTGCTCAACAACTTTGCCAATTCCAACTTCTCGTCTTGTCGAACAGGGATATACTTGAATTCCTCACTCAGCGAGAAGATTCGGAATAAATCAATGGTAGAAATCATGGGCTGTAGATGATGGTTATATGTGAGCATCGAGCTGTGAGAGATATAATAGTGAGATGCGATGCGACCGAGCTCAGTAGCCTGGAGTTTGCCTGTTTTCCTGTCGTACTTGACAAGGTTGGATTTCTCCAGGACCATCGCCGCAGAGTGAATAAGATCCACACGGCGCTGCTCAAGCGAGGTGTCGTGTTCATAATCGGCGCCGATGCTATAAAGTCCAGGAGAACGAAGCATTCTGACAAACAAATAGGTGTAGCCAAGCCATTCCACTCCTTCTTCACGAGACCGAACATTCCCTAGAACGATCTCAGCATTGAGATTGTCGGCAAGCTTACTCATAAGCTGACTTTCAATGGGTAACTGTTGATTGAGTAGTGACAAGTAATACTGAAGCTCCGCCTGTGTGGTGATTATTATACCCTCGCCAAATGAGTCGTACTGGGGCCGACCTGCTCGCCCAAGCATCTGAAGGACATCCTGGGGGCTAAGCTCTACCCAGCTGCCTTTTTCAGGAGAGTAGACTTGAGTTCCCTTAATTATAACACAATGCGCGGGTAAATTGACACCCCACGCAAGCGTAGCGGTACAGACAAGGACTTGCAAACTACCATCTGCAAACAGATCTTCAACAGATGTCCGATCCGCTTTGCTCATCCCAGCATGATGGATTCCAAATCCGTATGGCATCAGGTCTTTCAGTCCGGGATCATTCACTGAGTCAGCCTCTTCAGCCAAGATAGCACGGCTGGCAGCATCGCTTCGTAAAATTTGCCCAATAGTTTCCATCTCAACTGCTTTATCTCGGATATACCTTGCTGTTTTAAGGGTTTCCTTTCGTGAATGGACAAATATCAGCATTTGGTTTTTGTTCGCACCTACTTGGTCTAGGACTTTGGTGTAGCAAATATCGTTCATTGTTTTCAATTGCTTAATGGCCTTCTTGTCCGTAACACCGATAAATTCTTGCTTTAGTGGGCATGGTCGAAAGGTACCATCAAAATGGAACAGCCCGTGGATGGGGTCAACACGTAGAAAACTGCCAACATCACGATAGTTTGGAAGAGTCGCACTAAGTCCGACTAAGCGAACGGGTTCTCCAGTTTGCTCTGTCTTTCGTATAGTTCGACTGACGATGCTTTCCAGTACAGGACCACGCTCATCGTGAAGCAGATGGATTTCATCGATAATGACGAGTCTAACTAGGCGAGTATAGCTAGTGTCGGTTGCTTTTCTTGTTATGATATCCCACTTTTCTGGAGTTGTGACAATAAGTTGGGTATCTGCTATCTGCTGTTTAGTTAATTGACGGTCACCAGTGAGCTCAGAAACTTTGATGCCATAGTGTTGGAGACGTTTCCCAAAATTCCCTACTTGCTCTTGAACCAGGGCTTTCAATGGAGCTATGTAAATGATTTTGAAGTCGTCAAGCATGATTTCACCAGTTTCCGGGTTTCTATTTTTCCCAATTTCACGGAGCATCGTAAGCATAGCCACATTAGTTTTTCCAGATCCAGTGGGAGCGCAAATCAGCATGTTACCGTCGTCATTAAAGGCTGTGGGAAAACATTTTGACTGAATCAAGTTCAACTTGTCGGTGTTGCCGAAACCTGGCCGGGACCATTCTGGAAGCTCAGTTATTGGTATCCTCCTGATGTCGTCATCACGTCTGGGTTTGGGTGCCGGAACATGAATCTCCTCGTAGCCCTTGAATGTTCGCTTCGTGGAGCCTTGAGGAAGTTTAACATTGGGATTGGTCATTAGATGATTACCCTGGTCAAAAACCAAATTCTCAAGATTGATGACTTTCGATGGAGGAAGTCCACCAACCATAGTCCTTGGTTTAGCCTCATCCTCTTCCTCCTTTTTAGCCATAGGAGTATCAACATCCATTGAGTCGACTTTCATCTTTTTCCCAGGTCGCTCAGTGGCATCTTGGACCTTGCCAGTTAGTTCATCGAGGAGGAGTCGGTTCCCACTTTCTATCATTTGGTTTTCAATGAGACGTCTGGCATCACTATCTTCGGCTTCCCTTCGCCACCTTGTCGTCCAAACAATTCTATCACGGTTAAGGACCAAGGTTCCGACAAGCTCTGGATGGTCATAGTCAAATAGTTCCATCAGGTCATTTTCAACGTCTCTCAATGGCTTTGGGGTACCATCCTCTGACTGCTCACTCATTAGAGTAAAAGCTTCCTGAGCTTTCTCGTGTTGTACATGAGCGTCTGAGTAAATATTTCCAATCTGTCGTTGTAGCCAGTATGCATCGATCTCGCGTGCGGGCACAATTTTAGTGTCGGCGTCAGATTTTCCAGCGGCGACTCCGGCTCCTGCGTCAATGATCATATCCTCATCCCCCATGCCCATGACGTCTTCGGGTATATTCTGGGCAGCTTCACCTTCGTCGGGTGGTCCCTCATCAGACATATCTTCGTCCTCACTACTCTCTCCTTCATCTTTAACTTCTGCATCGGGCCGCATTTCATCTTCATCTTCATCAGATTCATCGAATACGACAGCCACACCCTGACGTTCATCTAGCTCGGCACCATCCTCGCCTTCTGCGCCAGCGCCATTTGTTTCATCGTCGTCTTGAGCGTCATAGTCTGTAATTTTCTTCCCAAGATTTACCAGTTCATTGAATTCTTTCGGGCCCATAGTAACACCCAGAAGATCGTCCACTTCTTTTTTCTTATCGAAATCCTTCATGTTCTCATCCTTCAAGAGTTCTAGGATGGCATCCGCGGCGCTTCGAATGACATCGTGCGGCACATCACCCAGGTGGCTCGCCGTTGTCGTCAATATCAAATCATATGTAGCTCTGGTTGCAGCCGTTCGCGGTCGGTATTTAAGGCCTTCGATGAGGGCATCCGCGGCGGACAATATTCCCACACCACGAAGTTGTGCCTGCTCTCCTCGTTTCCTCTTGCGCTGTTCCCGCTTCAAGACGTCGGCGCCTTCTCTTATCCCTCCACGCTCAATGTCTTTTGGGGCAGATGCTTTCTTCTGCTTGACTTCTGGACGCATCGCGTGGACACCCATATCCTTGATACTGAGGCGGCCCGCCAGGGACTCTGGGTCACCCGTAACCTCATCAGCACGGCGAGTAACAAATCGGCGATCCGCCTGGAGAACCAGGTTGGACATCGCCGAGTACTTGTACTGCGCGACATTATTAGGGTCTGCCATCTTGAGGGTAACTCGGTGGTCAACACTCCCGTTTGAAGCTCCGTGTTCACTCGTTTAAGAGGGCAAATGATACCCTGACCGCATCAACCTAAAAACAAAAACTTATAGCTGCGATCCATCCGTTGATAGAAGAAACCCCGCGAAAACGAAAGGGACGGAGTTCGAGAATTGTGAAAGTTGATATCTTGCTCTCCCAAAGCTTGCAAATTTCTGGTTGAACCGCGTCAAAAGCTCTAATATTACATAAGCGCGATAAGCTTCCCAAAAACAGATTAGCGTTTCTGGTCATGTGATAGCTAGACGCCCGGGCGCCAAAAGGGGAAATTCGCGATATCAAAAAGTCGGCAGGAGAAGGACTGACGACTCCATGCTGCAAACATACGATGAGGCTTCTAAGCGTTCGTGGACGTATATCAAGGCCGTCTTTATACCCTAGAAGCCTACTTTATACCCAAAGACCTGGTTTGTTACAATTTAAGGTCCCATATCCAATTATATCATGGCGTGGTGCCAAAACGAAGTCGGCGGCAAGACTGTCAGATCTTGCTCAAGGTCCCCTGGAATCCAAGAAACCATTGGCCCCATTTACCGATGACGTTCCACAATATCCTGCTGTTGTCCAGGGAGCTAAATATAACATGCAAAAGTTTCCTAACTGTGTTCTTCTCACAAGAGTTGGGAATTTTTACGAGGTAGGACCCTCTTGGGCTTTAGCACAACATACGCGGCACAGTTTTGCCTTGACAACTAACTAGCTTAATAGCTCTATTTCCATCAAGCTGAGGAATATGCCAGCTTGTTAAATTTAAAATTGGCGTACAAGAAAACGGCTGTTGGGCCTGTTCCTATGGCTGGCTTTCCCTATTTTCAATTAGACCGTTTTCTCAAGACTTTGGTTCAGGAAATGAAGAAAAATGTGGCTATTAGCGAAGAGTTTGCCAATGACGCCGCCGCCAAGGCCAAAGCTGGTGGATTGATGTTCGACCGCAAGGTTGCGCGTATCGTCACACCTGGCACGTTGATTGACGAAAAGTTTATTGACCAATATCAAAACAACTATCTTCTCTCTATACATGTCGATCCCAGCCTCAATTCTTTACAATCTGGTACAGACGATCAAGTAACCCGAGGACAGCTCAATTGCCTTCCCGACTCTGACATAATTGGCCTATCGTGGCTGGACTTGTCAACTGGAGATTTTCTAACCCAGGTAACTAGCCCTCAGATGCTTGCTTCTGCGATTACACGAATAGGGGCCCGTGAAATCCTAGTCGATCAAGGTATAGAGGAACCCCTACGATCGGAACTGGAGGCATTGGTTGTCCAGGAGCACCAGCCCATTACGTATTTTCAAAGTCCCAAGAACATTCAACCACTATCAGAGTGGAACCCTAGCTTTGATTCTCCAATATCTTCAGAGGTTGCTTCTATGTTTACCCCTCAGGAAGTATCTGCCTGCCAGATGGTCCTTGAATATGTCAGGAAACAAATAAAACAAACGGACGTGAGGCTTCAGCCACCTCGCCGAAAAGTAGCTGAGGACTCAATGTCTATCGACCGTAATTGTCTTAGGGGGCTTGAAATCTTGGAAACAGCAAGAGATGGATTTGGTAAGGGAAGCCTGCTTCATGCAGTGCGGCGAACCTCAACAAGCAGCGGTGCCCGGCTGCTAAGGGAACGACTGAGTAAGTGGTCCACTTACTGCCCCATCTATATCATTTCTAATCAGACATCTGTATAGCCGCACCATCAGCCTCTTTAGGGGTCATAAATGAGCGTCTGGATCTAGTTTCTCTTCTGTTGGAAGACGAAGATTTACGGGAAAATATTATGAGGTTATTGAAACGCAGCTATGATACCCAACGCCTAGTGCAGAAATTCTCACTTGGGAGAGGATTACCGGATGATCTTATATGTCTTTCACGAGCTATTGATGCTTCGGGCGATATTAAGTCGATATTGGAACAAAAACTCACAGCCGTGGAATCCAAAGCCGCCGCTGAAGGAGATATCAGCAGCTCTAAAAGCATTCGACCTTTATTACACCGTTTTAACTTACATGGTCCAGGAGAACTGTCACGATCCATACAAGATTCAATTGATGAAGAAATGCTTCTACAAAAGCAACGTGTGGAAGAGGATGCAGCCGCTGGCGATTCGGCCCTCGCCCATGACGTGTTGTTAAGTGAAGGGTCGGATGCAGACCTTAATGCAATGCCCAAAAAAGTGAAGGATTCAAAAGGGGATGGGCCAAAGGGGCCGAGTGGACCTGACTCCCCCAGTGACACCGCCTGGATTATGCGACCTGATGCCAGCAAGATTCTAAGAAATCTACATGATGCTCTTGAGAACCTTTACTCTGAGAAAGCTAAGCTAACGAAAAGGCTACAGCAGACGTTAGACACTGCACAGCTCAGCCTAAAGTGGACACCTGGTCTTGGCCATATCGTCCACATGAAAGGGACTAAAGCAATGAAAAAATCCCTAGAAGATCTAGGGGTAACACGTACCGTCTCCTCCTCGAAATCCACGCGCTCATTTTATTTACCATCTTGGACTCAACTAGGTGCCAAATTAGAAAGCATGAAGCAACAAATCAGAGTTGAGGAACAACACATATTCAAGAGGCTACGTCATATGGTGATTTTGAACCTAGTCAAACTTCGTCGCAATGCAAGTGTTTTGGACGAACTTGACGTAGCTTGCTCTTTTGCAGCTTTGGCTAAAGAACAAGGAATGGTTAGGCCGATTGTTAACAATGGTTTAAGCCACAAAATCATCGGCGGTAGGCATCCTACCGTTAAACTTGGAGTCGAAGAACAAGGTCGCCCCTTTGTCAGCAATGACTGCTTTGTAGGGGGTAAGGAGCGAATTCTACTTATCACTGGGCCCAACATGGCTGGCAAGAGTACATTTCTTCGACAAAATGCTCTAATAACTATCCTTGCTCAAGTGGGTTCCTATGTTCCAGCTGAGTACGCAGAGATAGGGCTTGTGGATAAGATATTCAGCCGCATTGGAGCAGCCGACGATCTATTTCGCGATCAATCAACCTTTATGGTTGAAATGCTGGAGACCGCCTCCATCCTAAAACATGCCACTCCTCGCTCGTTTGTGATAATGGATGAAGTTGGCCGAGGAACTACCCCGGAAGACGGAACTGCAGTAGGTTTTGCTTGTCTGCACCATCTTCATAATGAGAATAAAGCCCGCACTTTGTTTGCGACACATTTCCACGCCTTGGCGGATATGACAGCGGACTTCCAGCACGTTGGCAGATATTGTACGGACCTGAAAGAGGATTCATCCGGTGGTTTCTCATTCGTCCATAAGTTAAGGCCTGGAGTTAATCGACAATCTCATGCACTCAAGGTTGCTCACCTTGCTGGCCTACCTCAAAGTGTGATCGATGTAGCCGAAGACGTGATCAAAAAAATGCCAGCCATGGGAACAGAGCTTGGCCATCAAGTAGAAGAAGACTGTCGCAAGTCAGCCCATTCAGCCTCTTGATAGCGTGTTGGCTATACCCACCATTTCATATATCTTCTTCCATTATCTCGTTTAGTTAGGTCCCTACCTGTGCCCAGACCCATATTTCATAGATCTTTGATACCCCATAGTTGACTAATTATTACGATTTTCCTACCTTTACTTGGTTATCAGTGCGTAAAAGCGATAATGTTACCTAAAGATGTATTAACCAATAATTTCGTCTGTCTTAGGCTTATAATAGTAATAGTAGAAGAATGGTTGTTAGCCAGCAACCTGGCCAGGCACTACAACTTAGCTACTGCCTTTGACGAGCGGGCATCAATCTCCACGACAACACCGTCTTCCAAACCAACAAGTTCACAATCGTCGCGATCGATTCCATTCACATATTGAACAACAACAAAATCTATCCTCTGCCTCCCTATAACCACCATAGGAGCATGCCATGTTCCGGCCGCATAAGTCACTGCCTGACCTGGCCTAGCAACGAATGCTTGTAGATTTTTGAGATCTGGAGGATCGTGTATCGATGTTGCTGAATCCACCTGGCCTACTAGTGATGGAGCAACAATGACCAAATAGAAGACATCTTCAGTCACAGTGTCTCGTCTTATAGCATGGTCCTGATTGTGACTCCGCGATATGGGAATAAATGACTGTGAGGTGTACGGATGTCTTTCCAGAAACTTTACGTCAAATAGTCCTGATAGATTCTGATTCCATAGTCCGGAAAATCCTTTCGATGAGGGAGCAGATTGGGATAGAGGGGTGCGCAATTCCCGAGGGAAGCATGAGAACATGCTCATGCGAGCTTCCCCTTTCTTTGAGCTCTCTCCATATGATTCAGTTATTGGTGATATCGGGCTCCATTTCACAGCAGAGCCTTGGTTAGCTGATTCAGCGGCACAATCAGGAGACTTGAAGCTGGTGAGGGAATTTGGTGGAGTGTTCAGTGTATCTGGCAGAGGTGTTTCGACTGCTGTCCCGAATGGCCTAAAGCTTTCCCTGGTAAAAGGTGAAGCTCGTACTCGAACTGTAGGCGCGGAAAGAATTGATTGAACCATTATAGGAGAATAGGTAGAACGAAAATGAGTGTACAACGAGTCGCTCGCGAGCTCTCGTTTTCTTTGCAGCTCGAAACTTCTGCTTGGAGCTGATGTTGTTGCTTTCTTGCCCTTATCGATAAACTTTCTTCTCAGCCGAGGCTGTAGCTTAGTCATTACAAATAATCGTCCGTGCTCAACTCTGCCAAGGTTATATCAACCAATAAAAAATGGCTACTACTGGCCAATCAAATAAAGTTATTATAGTTGACTAATAATAGCCCTCCAATTGGCCTTGCCATTACCTCGTCTTTTTTACCATCAACGACATTGGGAACTCATCGCGATCTGGATATTATGAAACAGCGAGAGAGTGGGAGACAATATAGAATGAAGGAGAGCACGAGATGCCGAAGAAGGAGAGCTCTCCCCGCATTCTCACGAGCCGAAGATGGCTTGGTTACGCATTAAACAATAACATAAACCTTCACCGACCTTGATTGACAAGGTACTGTCCAAGTACCAGTTCACCCGGTTACCGTGCAACAACAGTGACATCACTGCCGATTGGTACCTATTCCAGCAACGAAGGAAGTATATGTCCCGTATTATAGGCTTCTTCTCCCCGCACGGGAACCCGCTATTGTAACGCCTTCAGATCGAGTTGGCAGCGCGGCGAGCTCCGGCCGGGGTATAAGAGAGGTCGTTTCCATCGTCATGCATGGCCTCACTCCCCTTGATCTATTTCGACCTGCAGTGGTGTTACACACGCAAATAGCTACCAAAGTGCATATTAACAGAGCACGTTGACAACAACCATGGGAGCCGACGATAAGCCGAGTGAGTTTAGCCGTTTGTACCTGGCCTACATAAGCTGACATATAGCTCCTTAGGCACATATCGCTACAATGAGGTTCCGGTTTATACCACCTCTAATGGCTGTCCGGTAACTGTTCGATCCTGTTTATAAGTGGAGAGGAAATATAACTAATAGGCCCTAGGTCATGGACCCTGAGTCCTCACAGAGGGTTGGCGAGAATGGACCCTTGCTCTTACAGGACTTCCATCTCATAGACCTACTCGCACATTTCGATCGCGAACGTATCCCCGAGCGAGTTGTTCATGCCAAAGGAGCCGGAGCCTATGGTGAATTTGAAGTCACCGATGACATCTCTGACATTGTAAGACATGGAGCTTAGTAGGCCAGCCAGAAGCACAAAGACTAACGAGTTGCAATACCAGACCATAATAGACATGCTCAAAGGAGTAGGCAAGAAGACCAAGCTGCTCACTCGTTTCTCCACAGTCGGCGGTGAAAAGGGCTCGGCAGATAGTGCACGAGACCCTCGCGGCTTCGCCATCAAGTTTTACACTGAAGAAGGAAATCTAGACTGGGTCTTCAACAACACGCCCATCTTCTTCCTGCGTGATCCTGCCAAATTCCCTATCTTCATACATACCCAGAAACGTAACCCGCAAACAAACCTCAAAGATCCAGATATGTTCTGGGACTATCTGTCCACACACCAGGAGTCTGCCCATCAAATCATGCACCTATTTTCGGACCGTGGCACGCCTTATTCTTACCGCCACATGAACGGTTACTCTGGCCACACGTACAAGTGGATTAAACCCGACGGCGGCTTCAACTATGTCCAAATTCATCTCAAGACCGACCAGGGTATCAAGAACTTCACTAATGATGAAGCGGTCCGAATGTCTGCTGAAAACCCAGACTGGCATACCGAGGATCTCTTCAACGCCATCAAGGCTGGCCAGAACCCATCTTGGACATGCTATGTTCAGGTCCTCTCCCCAGCCGACGCCGAGAAATTCCGGTGGAATATCTTTGACCTCACCAAGGTCTGGCCGCATGGCGAAGTCCCTCTCCGCCGCATTGGCAAACTTACTCTGAATAGAAACCCAGAGAACTACTTTGCCGAGATGGAGCAGGCCGCATTCTCACCTTCCCACCTTGTACCGGGTGTCGAGCCCTCAGCTGATCCAGTATTACAGTCCCGTCTGTTCTCTTACCCAGACACCCACCGCCACCGTCTAGGTACAAACTACACCCAGATCCCAGTGAACTGCCCTCTGAAGGTATACACGCCTTACCAACGAGATGGTCATATGTCTGTTGACGGCAACCATGGCGCAAACCCCAACTACCCGTCTAGCTTCAGGAAAGTGGCGTTCCGCCCCGTTCGTGCCAGCCAAGAGCACGAGAAGTGGGCTGGAGCTGTCCTTTCAAAGCAAATACCCGTTACTGACGAAGATTTCGTCCAGCCAGGCAGGCTGTGGAAAGTTATGGGTAAGGAGAAGGGGCAACAGGATAATTTTGTAGGGAACGTGGCAGGCCATTTGGCGGGGGCTAACGAGAAGGTCAGGAGAGCCACTTATGAGATGTTCCGCAGGGTCAACCGAGACCTTGGAGCCAGAATAGAGAAGGCCACTGAAAAGGAGGTCTCTTCGAAACCACAGCCGCGTCTCTAATGTATATTCCCGTTGTCTTAGCTTAGCAGGTCGTTTGATATGAATTTCGAGATTGAGATCAAATCATGGCCCAGAATCAGATCGCCCATCTCTAGCCTAAGAAGCGAAATGCTTATCTCACTAGACTGATAACTGCGTATTTGTTCAAAATATGGAAACAATCCCAACAACCCAATAAGGTAATTCTCGACAACACAACACTACGCCAACGCCAAAGACAGATTACTTTACGAAAACACATATATCTCGGCCTATTCCATCGTTGTTATTATCAATCATCACCCGGCTGAAATGAAATAGAAAAAATAAAAAAAAAATAGAAAAAAATTGTAATGGGGCAAACCGGGATCGAACCGGTGACCTTCTGATCAACTAGGTGAAACCTTGTTCCTGAAGTTTTCTTCAGTCAAACGCGCTCCCAACTACGCCATTGCCCCAATGCATGGTGACGCTGGACACTTTCTGCATTATGGCCAGGCCTGGCTCTGCTGCCGCTGGTCCCTTCCAAAGGATCCAACACCCACACCGCACAATACAAATAAACAAGCAGCGGGCTCAACATTGGCAGGCATGGCTGTCTTGCAGGACATCGCAAGGCGTATTATAGACGATGTAAATTGAAGGTCCGTAATTATTTCTCATTAGAAATTTTTTCCCCTTCACTGTCTTTAAATGTCATGCTCTTAAAGAGGTATACAAACCTATTACTGCTTGCTACTAAATCGCTGGCTAACCTCAGACAACTATTTAGTTACATCAGCCACAGTTAAAGATATAAAACTCGACTATGCAATAACAATGAATAGACCCTTTTCTTCATTTTCTACTTATCTCGGATTAGCTTCGAGGATCTGTGGTATCATCCAAGTTCTATATCTATACGCAATGCTAGCGAACAGTGTATATGTAGTTTTCGATAGGGAATCATTGGTCTAAGTCGCCAGCGCGATTGCAGATTTCTTGGGTATATCTTCGGCAACAAACTGAGTGGCCACTCTTCTCGGACTCTATTCTCGGCTGACAGCGGTATGAAGATATTCTCAGTTTCAGAATAAACCGTATTTTAATGCTCTGGCATTCGAGGCGCCTGTTGGTTGCTGCGATACTTGAGAGGCCCGGCCGGGGCCATGGCTGGGTCACATGACGCTCGATGCCGAAAAAAGCCCTGACCACACACACAAACCTAGGTGTGCGGCTCTCGGTGATGGGTATTTATCATTCAAATTCTCTCTTGTGAAGGGCCGTATAGCAAAAACATGAAAGGAACAAAAAAGAATTGATGACTGGGGAGTCTCAAATGGGGCAAACCGGGATCGAACCGGTGACCTTCTGATCAACTAGGTAGAAATACCTTGTTCCTGAAGTTTTCTTCAGTCAAACGCGCTCCCAACTACGCCATTGCCCCTTGCGATGGAGTCGATCGGCCGGTGGGGGTCATTAGTGGTATTACTTGCATTTCCATGACAGGCATGGCTGTCTTCTCCGGTTCCACGACCGCCCGTGGGGTGTTCGTTGCAGTCATCGGGGTTGTAAATTTAGTCCCGATGAATAGCCGCCAGACACGGCGTACTGCTACAAATTAGTCAATTATTCCTATACACTGCTGTTAGGGAAACACGCTGTCATTAACGGATTACCATGGCTCTATCAGTATTCTATAGCAGGGGGAAAGAGGAAGAGAAGTTAACAGAGGCCTTGCAATCGACCAAGCCACAACAACCATAGCATAAAAGAAAGAGTGTAATCCAAGAGACGTAAGTAAGTGAAGGAGGCCAAAAAAAAAAAGAAAAGCCACAGGAAAAGAAAAAAAGATTAAAACCTTGCTAACAATTGGTCATACCAATCAACGACGAATCGCCGCGTCGCCCTCTTCCTCCTAAGCCTTTTCAAATTAAAGGAGACTCAAACAAGACACGGAGGTACGCGTAAGTATTCCAATGACTTGCCGGGTCAGGAGTTGAAAGGGGATAAGAGGTGAAAGGGGGATAGATATGGAAAACACGACACAGAGACAGTGTATCGGAAGGCGTTTGTACAAAGAAGAGCAAAAAAAGAGGAAGAAGAGAGTAAATAGAGGGTGCAAAAGAATTTCTTCAAAGGGATAATTAGTCTTTTCAATCATAGTAACTTTTTTCGTTTTTGTCGTTGGTGTCCCTTTGCAAATACGTAATCGTCGATATGTATCCAAACCCCGTTTTCACATTAATGTAGGAAAAGGAAGTAAAGCGGTATGTAAGGAGAATCGGTCGAACGCTGGCGTATTAAGTGCGGCCGTACTTGGCCTTGCCGAAGGTGAAGGGAACATATCGGTATTTGATCATGTGTTGTATTTGTCGTCGCACTACATACCTCTGTTAGATAGGCAAGAGAGAAATAACTAGATATGCCGAGAGGATATACGTACTCGTCAAGCAGAACAGGATCAACCAGTACACGACCAAGATTGGCCAGAAGACTGGGATGTTGAATATCTGAGACCAGGTGCAGGAGAAGGCCAGAGTGATAGCCACGGTTGCCGAGTGCCAGAACTTGAACTCCGGAAGTCGTCGAATAAAGGGGCGGAACTCTTCGTCTTGGTTGGTAGGAAGAGACGCACCGGCGTCACCCTCTTCTAGTCCAGTATCCTGGGTAAGAGATGGGTCGAATTTCGGTTGGAGGAATGCGAGGAAGAGGTTGAGTAGGTAGATTCCTAGAGTGTATGCCACTGTCGCAAAGGTCAGCTAGGTTTGATTTCGTGGGTAGGATACGTCAAGCGATAACATACCGATATACCAGCCTTGCGCCAGCACTATCCTAAGGAAGAAAAGCAGGAGCATGACGCCGGTGCCTATCCACCGGTACATGGTATATGGGGTTGACGCATCGAGATACGCTTGATATTGCTATAGAAATTACAACTTTGTTTAGTCACAGGAACAGCGCAAGGGTGAACATGGCAACTAAAGGGTCCGCAAGGTCGCATCACTTACTCTTCTCAACTTTGAGGTTTGCGCGGAAACCGCTGTAAAGGGGCTGTTCTCTGGCTCTGGGCGGTCCATAGTGACGGTGAAAGTGTGGGGTTATAGGCAGGAGATAGCCAGCGCTTGGTGTGTGTTGAAAGGTGTCCTGTCTATGTCTGAGGCTTGCGATGCGAAGACTGGGAGAGATGACGGCTTCGGTGACGACGACGGTGTTTGATGGAATTAATATTAAATCCTGAATAACTTTTTGGAGCAAAATTTCTTGGCATACACCAGCCACAGTGCACGGCCCAACGTGATACCGAGGCTGACGCATGCGCCAGTCCTAATAGGGAATTAATTATATAAGCCGACCAATCATGTCACGTGTGGTCATGTGATCAAATTTCGGGGCGGCTTGCCGCGGCTTTTCCTTCTGCCTCGGCGCTAGTTTTGGCGCGGGCAGGGACAAAACATCATCATCATCATCGTTGATTTCGGACCTACAGGCCGACGGACGTCGACAGAGGTGTTTTTCTATCTCTAAGTATCAATTGGCAAGATATACAATCTCACACCATGTTTGCCAGACGCTGCTCAAGACTCGTGGCCTCGCAGACTGCCCGGCCATTGCAGTCATACATCTCCCGCTTCTACTCGACTGGATCCCCAGCCTACGAGTACATCCTCACATCTACTCCTAAGCCCGGCGTCGGATTAAGTACGGCTGACAATCCTTACCGCAGAGCTTGTGAGGATATTACTGACTGTTTCTAGTCACTCTTAACCGGCCAAAGGCTCTCAATGCCTTGTGTAGCCCTCTCTTCAAGGAGCTCAACGAGGCTCTCACCAAGTATGACGAAGATAAGACCATTGGCGCTATAATCATCACCGGCAGCGAGAAGGCATTTGCAGGTACGCATTACGGATGGGCAATGGCTTACGTAGGAGTATCTCCTTCTAACTTATTACTAGCTGGTGCCGATATCAAGGAAATGGCCCCTCTCACCTTCGCTGCCGCCTACAACGACAACTTCATTGCTCCTTGGTCGCATCTTGCCAACACAATCCGAACTCCCGTCATTGCTGCGGTATCCGGATATGCTCTCGGAGGTGGCTGCGAGCTCGCAATGATGTGTGATATGATCTACTGCACCGACAAGGCCACCTTCGGACAGCCAGAGATCAAGCTCGGCACTATCCCCGGAGCCGGTGGCTCTCAGCGTCTGACCAAGCTCGTCGGTAAGAGCAAGGCCATGGAGCTTATCCTCACTGGAAATACCTTCAGCGGAAAGGAAGCTGGGCAGTGGGGAGTAGCCGCCAAGGTTGTTGAGGGTGGCAAGGACGAGCTTATGGAGGCTACCCTTGAGACTGCTAGCAAAATCGCTAGCTACAGCCGTGTTGCTGTTGTTGCTGCCAAGGAGGTCGTTAACAAGAGCCAGGAGCTTTCGCTGAAGGAAGGTGTCGAGTTCGAGAGAAGACTGTTCCACGGTCTCTTTGGAAGCAAGGACCAGAAGATTGGTAGGTCTATTACTTGTTTACAATATTGAACTAGATGCTGACTTGAGACGAATAGGTATGACTGCTTTCGCTGAGAAGAAGAAGCCTGAGTGGTCTCATGAGTGATCTGTGTACCAATATATATTACCCTAGAACGTGCTTATTACAAGGCTTTACAGAACAGCGCAATATCATATGTTTAAAAGACCTCGCCCGAAAGACAATCAAGCAACCTTGTTGCATTTCATTCAACAGTTGTCATGATTACCCTAAACTACTTTGGTGTTTCTCATTATACCTACATTCCAATCACAATTGGGTGTGTCCATTTTGGCTGTTTTGGATACCAACACCATTCCAAAGCAACCTTGTTAATCTGATGGCAACTAATTACTCGTTGAACTTTGAAGCCTTCTTGCTAACATCGCCCATAGCTCCCTTCACTTTCTCTCCAAGAGTGCCGAGCACACCACCTAAAGATACACCATCAGCAATGGCTGTCACAAGCGATGTCAACAGGATAAACTTACCGGTCTCTTGGTTCTCGGGGGGCTCTGCACGCCCAGTATGGCTTCCAAATCCCTGTCTTCCATAGTCCTGCGTCATGTAGCTTTGGTCATCATATCCATGACTCTTGCCGCTCATTCCAGCCATGCCCTCACCGGGATCATCAGTGGCTCTGGAGGTCTGTTGACGCTGGGAAGAGGCCCCCGGGTAGGCTCCAGTAGTTCCCTCCTCCTGCATGCCACTCGTTTCTCCTCCAGAACGAGAGGTGTCCTCGACGCCTTTCATACCTTGGCCACCCTGCAAGTTACGGGAGCCGGCGGAGCCCATGCCACCAGCCTCGGTCTGATCGTCGAAGTGAGTACGCTGGGTGTACTTCTTGGACTCCCATCTCTGAGCTTGGGAGTTGGGATCGGTGGACAAGATGTCCTCGTTGATTTCTTCGGTGAAGTCTTGACCTCCCTGGGCAGCGCTGCGAGTGGTGCGCTGAGAGCGGCGCTGGGAAGTGGTCCAGTTGTCTCCGATTCCAGACATGATGGTTGTACTTTGTTTGCTTGTTTCTGCTTCTTTGTTGAATTGATGAATTCCTGGTGTAATTCCTGGTAGAGGGACATTGAGAGATCGTATCTATATCCTTCTTATATACTAACTCTTGCCCATATTCGCCACGATGTAGAAACAGGATCAATATATATGATATCATATGTCTTATGATTGATCAAGGAAGGGCCAATTGAACATCTATTTGGAGATATGCGAATACCAGTAAATCTCGTCCAGCATCCATGGCCAGCTCGCTCTAGCTGGGGACATGGCCGTGGGAGGTGGATTCGTGGCGAGCAGTTGCTGCCAGTGATGCTACAAGCTCTAGGCTCTCTGCTCTGGCTCACGGTACGTAAAGTGAACTCTCATAGCTCGCAGTACCTTTCTAGTCTATTTCTTTATGTTTAGTTAGGCTGGGTACATCGGCATAGCAGTTGACCGTACTCTTGCCACTTATACTAGAGGCTGTTATACACTTTGCCCCGGAGCTTACTAGCAACAAACAGGGAAGCGGATACAACATCTTGTTTGACCATACGGAGTACACAGAAGGGAGCCTAGTTAACTACGAACACTGTAGTATACTCCCGACGAGTCCTTCGTCTAGATGCAGCGGAATCCTCTTCGGGAATCATGCGGTAATGTCTTTTCAGCATAAATACGAGTTATGGAGCGGTGGTCACTGATGTGGCCATTCGGGTGCCAGACATCAATGCATAGCGAAAAGTGTTTCGTATAACAAGTCGTATCCAAATGGTGACCAAAGTGTCCATTGAGCAGAGAGAATGACTGCCCTGCAATGCTTATACTGCAGCAGGGTACTCTTATTTTAGCCGCATCCTGCACAATTGGTTACTTCTGGGCATATTTCGCGGCGGAAGTGGATACAAACTTCTACTCCAAGTATCACCAAATGAGACGAGCCTGCATCTTCTGCCGTGTCAACGACGAGGATCACTATGAATTCTGTGACTCTATATTACAAACTGGTCCAAAAACAGAGCGATATCCATTGCATGAACCTCGCCAGGGTTGTTGATTTCAAAGCAGGTCGAAGGATCCTTTGATATCCCCGAAGAAGTAACATCTAGATCTTGCTTCACCTTCAAAATGGCCACGGATATATAAAGCCAGGGAATCCCCTTGGTGTTCACAAGGAAATCAATAAGAAACACAAGTGAATACCCTTCAAAAATCATCTACCCGACGTTTCTCAAGTTACTTCCCCCGCTAGCAGGCTTGTCTTACATTACACCATGGCTTCCTACCTTATTACCGGCACCTCGCGCGGCATTGGCCTTACTCTAGTCAAAGATTTGGTTGCTAAGCCTGTCACCGAGGTGTCTATCATCTTCGCGGCCGCACGTACGGAGACTCCTGCTTTAAAGGAATTGATTGAGAAGTCCGCTGGCCGCATTGAGTTCGTCTCTATAGACGTCACATCCCCTGAGAAAGTAAAGGCTGCAGCGATCCAAGTTGAGAAGTCACTTGGAGGGAAAGGGCTGGACATTCTTATCAACAATGCTGGCGTATTGAATTTCATCCCTGATGGTATTGAGGCCATGTAAGTTGTTTGGAATATTCAATTCTTCTGGTTTGTAGCTGATGGACAGGTACAGGACCGATCTGAACGCAACATTCAATACCAATGTGACCAGCGTCCATCTTGTTACAAGTGCATTCCTCCCACTTTTGAGGAATGGTACCATGAAGAAAATCTTCACCATGTGAGTATATCTGCAAGACATCAATCTCTGAATAGAGTAGTAAGACCGTATAGGTCCACGACCATGGGATCCATTGGGATGGCAGCAAAATTCAAGGCTGCGCCTGCTCCGTCATATAAAATCTCCAAGGCAGCCCTTAACATGCTCACAGTGCAATACGCACTAGCCCTCGAGGATGAAGGTTTTACTGTCGTTGCAATTTCCCCGGGTGTAAGTAACCCAGAACAACCTTTCGTGCATCACACTCTAATAGGTATAACAGTGGGTGAAGACCGACTTGGGCGGTGAACAGGCTGATTTGACCGTAAGCCAAAGCTCCCCTGCCGTGTTGAAAATTGTGTCTACTGTCAACAAGGCAGACAACGGAAAGTTCCTCAATGTCTTAGTTCCTGGATGGGAGAACCATGCCGGTCCTGACAAGTATGATGGCACTCAGCCAGACTGGTAAATATTGCATATGTGGCAGGAGTGAACCCTTTTCCTATATATAGAGCTTGCCTAAATTAATGGCCAATATATCTGGTTCATCAACCTTCATCTCGTGATCATACGGTCGGAATCAATGACATGCTTGCCATCTTATGTACACTCAAGACCTCCGGCCGACTTCTTCGGGTATATAGCAGCCAACAACATTAGCATCGTTGTTTCTTGTATTGGAAGATTTTCCTCTTGACTTGGAGCGGTTGTAATCGATAGTAATCGTCCGTGGCTCGGGGGTTAATCATGGTCTGGACGGTCGCCCTAGATGACAACCAATAATGACCAGGTCCAGCAGTTCTATTTGTAGAGTTGAGGCTCTTCGGCTGGCAGGTGCCTAGACACCAACAAGGGTGTAACTATGTCATACATCTTGGCAAGAAAATACAAAAAGCTCTTTGGAAGAAATATTCCAGACCCAGATCCTATCACGATAAGCCGCTCGCTAGACGAATGGATTGTCCTCACATCAATTCCGCGTCCCGCATGTACCACAACGAAGTTTCCCGTTGTGGTACTCTATATTGAAGCCCGTGAGCGGACTGATACACCCTTTACAGGCCCTCACGTTCGTCTTGCCAAAGGATGTTGACGGTGAAGAAAAGATCTTCTGAGGTTCAGGCGCTTTCACGAGGCCCGAGTCCACAAGCTTGAACAAAATTGCTGATCCAAGACCGCCAAAGTTCTCTATTAGAGCAAGGAAGTCCTTATTAGCAGCAAACAACTGCAGATTCTTCGATATAACGTCTGCAAGGATGTCTCGCAGGGTGTGATCATGGGGAGGTGTGATTGTCATTATTTCTTCAATGTCTCTCAGAAACTCCGTGGAATCCCAATTGCTGTTGGCCCAGCGGGTGAACTTCTCTGCTGCGAGGCTTTGCAGGAGAGGGATCCTGAATTTGTCGGCGGCTACGTAAACCCGGACGTTATTTAAGCCAGCATCAGTCGTTTTAGTCCGCTTTTCGTCCTTCTTTGCATTTGAGCCATCGGTCGAGGAAGACGGCACAATTGCTTTGGAGTCCAAGGCCATTAAGTGACCGTTTTCATCGTACTCTTGTAGGTATAAAAATGACAAAACCCGTTCGATAGTCTCGAAGTCATCGTCAGGCAGCTCGACTGTTCTCGACTTGGCTTCCTTGTTATCACTTCAGCGCCGATCTTGATCCTGGGAGCTAGGGATATCGTTGGCAATCGACTAACCTTGAAGTCACTCTTGAAAGCCGCGCTGAAAAAGTCAGACTGCGTGCATACAACTGCGCGGTGGGCCTTGAAAGTGAAGCCATTGCAGACTATTTCCATGTCTGAGTAGCTTCCATCCCGAAAGAGGTCTTCCAATATCTGTTTGAAAGGAAATTCTGGCTTTGAAGAAGATGGCATAAGTGATGACGACCCTGCCTTAATCCTACTGCCGGCAGAGGAGCCTATGCCGGACATCGTCTTGGGCCGTAGTATGTGTCGTTCTTCCACTCGCATCTTTCAAAGATCAAACTTGTTGTGTTTCGCTCCCTTTAACTTATATAAAATTTGGAAGCTAAGATGATCCGCGTCGCGGCTATTTCCACAACGACCCACAGACATCCGCGCGGATACGAGGTGGTAGTCACAACTACAAGTTGCAGCCTCACGTCCGGAGGAGGCCGAACAACACTGACACCGCATCATATACGTATTGACTATCACCATGGAAGACAAAGGACCTGAAGCCGACGCGCTGGCATCTCACTTCGCCGCCCGAGACGCCCTGATATCCAAGGAACTCTCCCTCCGCAGCGGTAACTAGATAACTATTGCTCCCCTGGCCCGTAATCTCCCCGCTCACGCGCCACAGGGCATGAATATACCCATGAAGCAAAGCAGCAAAGACTGATAAAAACAATATATCCATACAGATACTGCCTTTCGCAATGCTCTGTCACCCGTCGCCAGCCAAGCATGTGCCATCGTCTCCCATATCCGAGAGGCAGAGCACGCTTCGATCTGGAAACATGATCCGTCCAATCCAGATAATGAAGAAGGCATCGAACTGTACCCAGGCATGATGTTCGGGCTAGCCAAGCGGAAGCTTGAATCCACGCATCTGTGGAGAATAGCCAAGCGGATGCCCAAGGGGGCGTTGTTGCATTGTCACTTGGGCGCCATGGTAGAGGTAGACTGGCTGTTTGAACAGATCCTTGCCGTCGAGGGGATGCATGTATGTGCCTCTGAGGCGTTGGATACAGAGGCTGCGAGGGCCAGGGCAGTCGTACTGTTCAAATATATCACTCCCAAGCCAGGTTCGAGCCATGTATCTATCTGGTCGTCTGAATACCAGCCAGATACGTACGTACCTGCCGCCGAAGCAGCTGATGCATTCCCGTCAACTGGCCGGCAGGGATTCGTGAACTGGCTTTACGACCGAAGTGTAATAAGCGAACGATCGTCTATCGAGCACCATCTGGGTGTGGACGAGGTATGGCGGAAGATGGCCGCTGCGTTTCCCACGCTGGGCTCGCTATTGGGGTATGAGCCTGTCTACCGGCTATTTCTTCGGAAGATGCTACAGAATCTGGCGGCGGACGGGGTGCGCTGGGTAGAGATACGTGATGTATTTGGCTCACCGTTTGCCAGGGAGGGGCAGGATGTGCCGGATACAGGGTTCAATTACCGTGTTGCCGTGATGGGGGAGGAGATTGAAGCGTTTAAAAAGACGGAGGAAGGCAAGAACTTCTGGGGTGGCCGACTCATATGGACTGCTCTACGATTTTTAGATGCCGATTCTATAGTTACCAGTAAGTCGATGGATGTGGAGAATGGTAGGATGTGAAGCTCTAGCTAACAAACGGGATCCAGGCATGAAGGACTGTCTAGAAGCGAAAAAGGCACACCCTCATCTGGTAGCTGGCTTCGACCTGGTCGGCCAAGAAGACCTGGGCCAAACGCTCGCGGCCTTAATGCCTCAAATCCTGTGGTTCCGGCAACAGTGCGTATCTCAGAACTTAAACATACCCTTTTTCTTCCATGCCGGTGAATGCCTGGGAGACGGTGACAGCACTGACCGCAACCTCTACGACGCGATCCTGCTCAACACCCGACGAATCGGTCATGCGTTCTCGCTCTTCAAACACCCGCACCTAATCGACATTGTCAAGCAGCGCCGCATCATGGTTGAGAGCTGTCCTATCTCCAACGAAGTGCTGCGGTTGACTGCCACTGTCCTAGCACATCCCTTGCCAGCCCTGTTGGCGCGCGGGGTATCTGCATCGCTGAGCAACGATGACCCTGCGCTGTTGGGACAGGGGACGTCAGGTATGTCTCATGATTTCTGGCAGGCGGTGCAGGCCTGGGAGAACCTGGGGCTGGCGGGACTGGGCTCGCTGGCAGAGAATAGTGTGCGGTATGCTGCTTTTGAAGATGAGGATGACGAGCAGTGGGTGGGGGGTATCGATAAAGGGTATGAGGGTGGTGGCGTCAAGGCAGAGAGGATGAAGCTGTGGCGACAAGAGTGGGAAGCCTTTTGCCAGTGGATTGTAGACGAGTACGGTGCGGAGTTTGCGAAGTAGACTTGCTTCTTCTTCTTCTTCCTATATCAACACAACTCGCCTATATGTCCATGTTCCATGCCGTTGTATGTACAATCTTATCACCACGTGATGATAGTGAAATGACGATAAGATAAGATCAAGCAGCTTCCTTGATCATCCCCCACGACTCGACCTTGCCATCCTCTTCCTTTCCTCCATACTCCGCCAGCGTCCAGGCTACGGGCTCCACGATCTCAAATCCATGTGCCTTGTAAAGCGGGAACCCTTCCGGCGAGGCCTCCAACCAGGTCGGCATGCCCAACTTCCTCGCCTCTTCAAGGCCATGCTTCACGAGCGCCCCGCCGATGCCTCGCCGCTGACAATCCGGATGCACCGCAAGCAGATTCAGCACTAGTTAACCAGTTATTAGCACAAAAAACGTCATATTTTTAACCCAAGGACCTCCTGGGCCTCTTTCGAGCAGGGGGTCTTCGAAGCGTACAAACATGTGGTTTCCCGCCCATCCTCCTCTTCCGGACACCATAAAGCCAATTGAAGAATGCCCTGCGAGCCGCATACCCTGACTCCGGTAGCCCTTCCTCGCCCGTCTCGACGTACTCGTTCGGCTTTTCGGGTCCGTCAAGCTGCTCAATCCAGTTCTCGTCTGTTCTGAAATTCCATAGCGCAATGCCGGCTATCTTGCCATCATCTGCCATGACTTTCCACCAGCGCGAGAAAGGGTGGTCCATCATCTGGGCGAATTTATCTGCTCGCGCATTGATGGCGGACGGTGCAGGCTCGCCGAACATGAGAAGCGTGAGTGGTTCGGGGCCGTAAGCTGCGCGTTCGAGACGGGCCATCTCAAGCGTGTCTGCTGGGGTGCAGGGGAGGATCTCGTGGGATGATGCCATTGTATCACGTAGGAGGTAGGAGGTAAGTATAGTATCTCTATCTGAGTGAGTCTATGGTAGGTATATCATCCAGTACTACTCCGTATCTCCTCCCTTTATATGCTTGAATATCCTCGTCACCCAACATCTAAGTATCGGCCTCTGCTCGTATACGAAGAAGTACCTGCTGGAATGCTCTTCCTGTCGGGCTCCCGTCTGAGTGCCCGCTGCTTAGTCATCATCCAACTCCTCGGAGCGGACTATCTTTCCACCGAGAACTTCCCGCGGGCGCCCAGGCCGCGCTTTGACCACTTCTGTAATTAGAACCGTTGAGCGGGGTTGCGCGACTTGTTGGGACAAAAGCACGACGAGTAAGAGTGCATTAAAGAGTGCATTAAAGAGTGCATTAAAAAGAGTAAATGATGAGAGTGAAAGCGGAGAGAAAGAGAGTAAAAGGAGAGAGGAGACAAAGGGATGCCTGTGAGAGCAAGGTGGAAGCCGAGGAGATGCCCCAAGCTGTGACAGCCCGCAGTCTGAGGTCTGAGGCCAGTGTCAGGCTCCCTTTTCCCCGTCCACGTCTGCAAGTCCACCTGTCAAGGGCGCGAGCTGCGACTTGTCCACTTACCGCCTTTTGGCTTTTGGGTGGAGGGCGAAGGTGCGCTGCATGACTAAGCAAGGAACCCGCCCGCCCTCTTCTCCGCCAGTGGACGCTCCATGGGCAGAAAGACGCGCTCTGACTGGTCAATGGCGGGCCCCTTCCCCTGTCTGACTCAGCACTGACTCAGCAGCCCCGCCGGGTAAACAAGGAGCTTTCGCCAGCGAGCAAAAGTGTTATTCATCCCTGACTCTGACACCGAGAGTGTTATTCTTAGTGTTAATGTTGATATCAGTCTGAAAGTCTGCTGCCTCTGGCTCTGCCGCGTCTGAGTCTTAGCTATCTCCATCTCTTACTTAAGACCCAACTGCCGCTGACTAGTCGACCCTAGCTTAGTGACTTGCTGGCCTTCTCCTGCTCTTCCGTGCTGTTTTCGCGCTGCTGGGCCACATGTGTGCTTGATAGGCCTGCTCTCTCTTGCTCTCTCCAACTCTCTTTGCCTCTATCGTCTCTTGCTCGTGCTCTCGTCGTTCTTAGCTTTCTCTCTCTCTCTCCTACTGCGCTGCTGCTGGATATACATAACCAACAGCTTCCCCTCCCCCTCCCCCCTTAATCTCTCTCTCTCTCTCTCCTTACTCTCTGCTCTGGCTGCTTGTTACTCTCTGCTCTCTGTATTTCCTACAGTCAATTGCTAGATAGTCCAAAAGAAAAAACAAGATATACCACCTCTCCCTCTCTCTCCCTGCCATGGCCACCACCTCCATCGCCTCGATGGGCGGCCTGCTCACCTCCCCCATCGTCCTCGGCGCCTCCCTCCTCGCCGTGCTCGTCCTCTACCTCGCCGTGACCGGCTCCTCTTCCTCGGCCGCTGGCAAGGACGGCAAGGTCCAGCAGGAGCCGGCTGGCTTCCTCGTCTACTGCCGCTTCATCTACGCCAACTTCATCAAGCCGTTCCATACCCCGTCCTCCGCCGGCGCCCCCTCGGGCCAGCAGCAGGCGCTCGAGAACTTCTACCAGACTCAGGTACTTCCACATCATCGTCATCACCACCGACGGCGAGACAACGGCGCCCCCGCACCTGACGGCGACGAGACTTATGATAGACTGGTGTTGACGCTGTGTGAACAGGCTTCCGTGTACGATGCGACTAGACGCCGTCTGCTCAGGGGCCGAGAGGACATGCTCGGCCTCCTCGCGGCGCAGCTGAGACTCAAGATGGCCTCCAAGGACCACAAACCCGTCTGGGTTGACGTACGTCTTCTTCTTCTCTTTCTCTATCTTTCTCTCTATTCATCTTTTCTATCCCGCTAACGTCTGTAGATTGGCGGCGGTACTGGGTGTGTACAAAAAAAAAGAGTCCAGAAATGCCGAAAAAAGTGTTATTATGCTTACATAAGCTAGGTACAACATCGAGGCGATGGCAGCGTTCGTCGACGTCGAGCAGTATTTCGAGCATGTCTACCTCGTTGACCTGTCTCCGTCGCTCTGCGAGGTCGCCAGACAGCGCTTTGCCCGTCTCGGATGGAAGAACGTCTCTGTCTTCTGCCAGGATGCGCGCGAGTTCCGTGTTCCTGGCCAGGAAGCAAAGGCCGATCTCATCACCATGAGCTACTCCCTGTCCATGATCCCAGGTAAAAACCCTTGCTGTCTCTCTATTCAGTTACGTGCTAACCAACGTTAAAACAGACTACTATTCGGTTGTTGACTCTCTGTCCTCCCTGTTGAGAAACGACGGCACCATCGGCGTGTGCGACTTTTACGGTGCGGCCCGAACCTTGCTGATAAGCTTATTTTTATTTTTATTATCTGATGGGCAGAACAGCTGACCTTTGACCTCTGCCTTTTTTTCTTTTCTTCGATGAACAGTCCAGAACATCGTCGACCTGGCTACTAGGAACTACACCGGCGGAGTCTCAAACCGCCACGTCAATTGGCTCGGCCGTGTCTTCTGGCGCGCTTGGTTCGACGTCGACCGTGTCAACCTCGAGGCTGCTCGCAGGGACTACCTCGAGTACCGCTTTGGAACCGTCATCTCTGCCAGTGAACGCAACTACCTACTCGGCGGTATTCCTTACTATATCTTCATCGGATGCCAGAAGGACCTCACTCTCAACGACAACGACGCCATCGCCCGTCTGGACGCCACCCTGACCGAGTCCCCATACCTCTCGCCAACCCACCACCGCTCAGAGCTCTCCAAGGCAGTCCAGCGCACCATCCCAGAAGTCCGATCCAAGGCATACGAGTCTGCTATTGTTAACCTGTCGTCCAACTTGCCCTTGCCATCTTTCTTCTACCAGCACCACCACTGGCGTATCTGCTACAACGAACTCCTCACCAAGCATACCCAGTTCAACAAGGAGTACATCTATGCCTTCACCTGGGAAGATCCCCGTGTCGACCACCGCCTGCTCAACATCACCTCCGACGACGTCATCTTGGCCATCACCAGCGCCGGAGACAACATCCTGGACTACCTCTGCGGACCCAATACCCCCCGCCGTATCCACGCCGTTGACCTCAACCCCAACCAGAACCATCTTCTCGAGCTCAAGGTCGCTTCCTTCACCGCTCTCTCCCACGACGACTTCTGGAAGATCTTCGGCGAGGGCAAACACGCTGGATTCCGTGACTTGCTCATCTCCCATCTCTCCCCACACCTCTCCTCCCAGGCATTCCAGTTCTGGCTCGACCATGCCTCCGTCTTCACCTCCTCCAGCCACGGCCTCTATGAGACCGGCGGGTCCAGACACGCCCTGAAGCTAGTCCGATACCTCTTCTCCATCTTCGGCCTCACCGGAGAAGTCAAGAAGATGTGTGCTGCCAAAACCATAGAGGAACAGCGTGCTCTCTGGCCACGCATCAGACAAGTCCTCCTCTCCAAGCCACTTAACTGGGCCATTGTTGGAACCGAATGGTTCGCATGGAAGGCCGCCGGTGTACCTGCCAATCAGCGAAACATGATCATAACAGACTACATGGAGCGTGAGAAGCTCGAAGGCGGTCTCAAGGCCGCAAAGGAGAAGGGTCTAGGTGGACAGGCTGTCTGGGAATACGTCGTCAACACTCTCGACCCGGTCGTCAGAGAGACCCTGCTCAGCGACGATAACTACTTCTACCTGCTCTGCTTGTCTGGACAGTTCTCAAAGAAGAGTCTGCCAACTTACCTTACCAAGAAGGCTCACACTAAGCTTTCTGCCCCAGGCGCCTTTGACGGCCTACGCATTCACACAGATGAGATCCAAGAGGTCATCTCCCGCATCACCCCGGGCACACTAACCATCGCAGTCGTAAGTTCAAGATATCTTGCTTTTCTCATTTTCCTTCTCCTCTAACATCTTCTAGGTAATGGACTCCATGGACTGGTTTGACCCATCCTCCCAGGCCGCAGCGACACAAGCAACGGCCTTCAACCACGCTCTCAAGACAGGCGGCCGCATCCTACTACGCTCCGCCAGTATCGAACCATGGTACATCGCCGTCTTTGAGAAGTGCGGCTTCACCACAAAGAGAGTCGGCGCTCGATTCCCCGGCACTTGTATCGATCGGTACGTCTCTACCTTCGCATTACTCCTCACACTTCGTCTTAGTCTTGTTTTTGCTAACGTTACCAGTGTAAACATGTACGCCTCCACATGGATATGTACCAAGACAACCGAACTTGCTCGGGAGCCATCAAAACAAATCACCGGCCGCTCCGATGCAAAGTCAACAGCCACCAAGCTTGAACGCAGCGTCAGCTCAACTAGTTCGAGCAGCGTATGCGAGGATCTGGAAATTTAAATCTCGGCCGTCACGGTCAGTATATAAAACACATGAACAAAAGGGGGCAGCAGAAGCAAAAAAACACGTAAGGAAGAGGAACAGAAAGAGAATCTCGAAAGTTGGACGATCAAGGTATCGTCAATGAATATACCTACGAAACATCTAACATACATCTAACATAACTTCTACATGCTATATATGTTCTGTACCTGATATCAAGTCAGGTCAAGTCATGTTTTCATGTCAATTTCCTTTACTCAATCAAATTAAACAGACAAGAAAGAAAAAAAAAATGACTCGAAAAAAAAAGAAAGAAAATAATTTTTTTCCTACTTATTTCAATATTTCTCTCTCTCTTGTTCTTCCTTATTTGGCAAATACCTGGTTGATTTGATTTTTGCTTTACTTTGGTTGATTTACTTCATTTACCTACCTTTGATACCATCGGATTCGCTTTTTCTATGGATGGGAAAACGGAAATGGGCAAGGCAAAAGGATCGATTAAAAGTTCGGGTGGTTCAGGATGTTAACGCTTTCTTATCACTTCTTTTCATCTTCCTCTTTCTCCTTTTCAGCTTCTATTCTACGCTCAAGCCTGTCGTTGATTATTGTCTTGCTTGGGACGGTGATTTGGCCGTTCTGCTTCCAACCCATTTACTTCCATGGGCCTCATGATTATTAGCAAGTTATTTTAACTACGATATTTTTGTTTTAACTATGACTACACCACATAAATAATGCAACGATGAGAAGTCGTGATGATAACGTTGGTTTTATTTTCTCCCTTCATTAGTAGATTACTTGAATAAAATAGATAAATAGATCGGGTACGGCCGTTGAAAAACTATAGCGGGTAAACGAGTGAAACAAGGGGTCTGTCTATACATTGCAAGGAAGTAGAGCGGCGACATATCCGTAACTAGAACCATCAATAGTAAGAAGCCCTCTGATAAACAGTAGCAACAGCAGCAGAAACAACAAGGCGGAACGCTATGAGATAGATGAAATGGCGAAACAGAACCGTGACCGTGACCGCGAGCAAAGAGCGAGGAGCGAAGATCGAACAGGAGTCAACGAACGGCAACGAAGGATGAGAAAGAGGAGAAACCTAACTAGCCGAGCCGAGAAGTACGCGAGGGGTAGCTTGATGGAGTAGGTTAATATAGAGGCCGTAAGTGTGATGTCTGAAGTTGAGACGGGAGGGATTAGGTGAAACGAGGAGCTATGTCGTTCAGGTGCAAAGAGGGCATAACCTGGATATTGATGACGGGCGGGAGAGCTGTCCGAAGAAGGAAGGTAAAGGAAAAGCAAGGCATAAAAGTCAGACAATAATAGCTGGGTAGCTGGATGGCTTTGTCTGGCTGAAGGGTACGCAGTTAAGGTTGATGAGGTTGGTCGGCTAAGTGTGCATCACGTTTCGAATTATGTTCATCAGGGCCTCGGGCTCTGGGCCACCAGGCGCTAGTCTCTTGTCGCCATATTCGTCGTAGGTCTCCGTGCCATCGGCAGAGGGCCCGACGGTAGCATATATTGGCTTCACGTCGGAGGTCGACCATACAGGCGTGGAGAAACATACATCCCGGCCGTAGATCGGGTGGCCAGGGTATTTCACAGAGCCGGGTATCGGTGGCCTTGCGCGTCGAATAATCACTACGAGCCCGTCAGACGAGCACGAGACGATGGCTTCAAGCTCTATGGGAGCAGGATGAGGGGAGAAAGGGGAGGTAGAGCATGAGGTCGAGGGTCGTTGGTTCGACAGCTGTGAGGGAGTGGGCGAACTGCTGCCGTAAGGTGTAGAAAGGGAATGCATTTCTGATCCTGGCCCTTGTCCGCAGCCTGACTGTGAGGGGTAGGTGTTGTAGTCGTAGGTGTTGGAGTTGGTTTCAGCGTTGGTATATCGTCTACGTCGTTCGGGAGGAGGATGGGAGTATGTATTGTAGTGGTCGGTAGGGTCTCGGAACCAGAAACGTAGATATGCTATTGAATCGTTTGCTTTGGCGCTCTCTAGACACTGTACAGCCTGGGGGAGACAGCATTCCTCGATGCAGTAGTAAAAGCTTGTCGAGATGAGAGAGGAAGGCGGTATGCCTAAGACGTTAACAATACTGGGGGTGGCGTATATGACGGCCGCAGAGCGGGTGAAACGATTCAAGAACAGCGCTGCGCGCGGCTCATGAGCAGCAAACGGCGATGAGCTGCTTGGGGCCGGCGAGGGCTTGAACTTGGTAGACATGCAGCTCAACATGTGGTAGCGAGGGTCGCGAGATGATGATGCAAACAATCGCCGCACAATAGGAGCATCAGCAGCCCGCACTACATTAGATGATTAGCATGTTCTCAGACATAGACAGAGGTATAGAGGGGCTTACTCTGGCTTCGCTTGCCACGATGGTAGACGCTGGTACTGGCAATCAGGACATCGCATACTATGGTAAAGACGCACTCGCATGCAACCCAGTGGCCATGCTTGTGCCTGACTCGAAAATAGTTCAACCCCGCGGCCTTATCATGTCTAACAGAGCGCGAATAGATCGTACGCGCCTGCGACAGCTCATCAGGGTGGAAGAACTCCCATATTGGCCTGTTGAGCACCTCTGGAGGAAGGTAGCCAAGGATATCTTCTATCGCACTAGAGACGTAGCGGGTGCGGGCATCAGGAGAGAGGTCTGTCACTTTTCGTTAGAACCATATCGTGAACAGCAGAGAGGAGGGGGGCTGGGGATGTTGGTTCAAGAGCTGCAAAGCTACAAACAATAAAAGGGGGGAAGGCAAAATAAGACTTAAGGAAATGATACAACTTGCCGTGGATAGTGATGAAGGTAAGTTCCATTTTTCGTCTCTTGCCGCGCGCTTCTCCCCTTCTTCTACCATGCCCCAGGAACAGGAGGAAAATAGGCACGCCCGTTGAAAGAGACCTGAGATAAGACAGTCCGTCACGGAGTTGACAAGAGTTATATCACAGTCTTTCTCGTTAACGTCTCACAAACAACGTCACACAGCGCATTGCCTCTCCTCAAGTGTGGCAGAGGAGAAGACGGCGGGCGGGAGCGTATTGGCCCGATCTGCACATCAAACGACTCTCGATACAGGCTTGACGCACTCTCGACTCGACTCGACGCTGGCCAGATCTGATCGTCGCCGCACCCGCTGGGGGATCCTACCTTTTTTTTTTGGTAACGAATGCGGAGAGAAGCACCAAAACTTGGACTGATTCGATTTTCAAGCTAGCCCAGCGCGAAGGTCGGGCATGATGTTCTTTAAGCAAGCCGTGCACCAGCTCTCCCCGGATTTAACAACTCCTATTTACTCCTGAGAAGTCGGAAAATAAGAGCTCGCCACTGTTCGTATCGGAGGAGACTCATCGCATTGCCCTGGTCGTCAGGATACTTCTCAGTGCAACGCGATCGTCCGTTTGCTAGTGGTTGTCGTCCAGAAGATCCGGGCCAGCTTCATCTCACCCGCAGACAGCGGGCAGGGCAGAAGGAAAAGAAAAGAAAAAGGGCAAAGGAACCTTGCCAGCTGTGCCGCTGCAACCCCCAGCCCTCTCTCTGTCTGGCTGGTCAAGACCTTCTGGGTTCATGAAAAAAAAAAAAGAATAGTCAAGCTCCTGTCTGCCGCCACCAAAAGTGACGGATGGACGTAAAACAAAAATATGGAGCAGAGGGCGGCGTTTCTGGGCTGAGAGGCTTTTGGACTCATTTCCTGTCTGGGAATTAGTGGCTGGTCGACCCCCGGCTCGGAAGTGGATGATTATTGACACTAGTAGCTTACAACCACATATATCGTTCTTTCAAGGTCGACAAAATATTTCATCACGCGGCGGGACGGACGAACGCCTGGTTGGCGAAGGAAGGGGAGAGCGAACCATGGCTGACGTCTGCTGTTGTGTGTGGTTCGTATGTCCCTCCGTTGTTCGAATCATGGCACGCTTGAGTTATCGTCCAGCATGGGAGGACTGAGTAAGGATCCATGTTTCAAAAAAGGGGCCCTGTTGTCCGCAACAACCCCATGCTCGCTGCAATGGGCCACCAGCTTGTCGTCACGATGGTTTCCTTGGTGTTTGGAGAGTCTCGTAAAAAGCTGTTGTTCTTGCAAAACGGAGCTGGAGCAGGGAAGGAAGTGGTGGAAAAGATGTCTAGTAATATAAATAATATATTCCTAAAATCGCTTGCCTTGTGATACCCTTATCAATGCCGAAATCAACCAATTATAGCCATACAAAACAAAATCTAAAACGATAGCAGGCAGCCAAATAACACCAGACTAGATACCAATTTCTCTCAATACTGCCCCGGGTAAAGATGGCAACAGGTAATACATGCCAAGGAGTCAGTCAAAGCCGGAACAAATTATCATAAACTCATTCTTCAGGGTTGTTTGGAGATAGAAGTAAATTGCAATAGAGATGGCAAACTATTGCCCACAGCCAAAAAAATAAAACTAAAAAATCAACATTTCAGACCGAGGTACCCACGTTTTAACCAGTTGCTGTTGGCCTGATGTGTGGCATCAGCGTGGGAGTCGAGGTGCCGGCGGTCGGAGAAGTGCTGATGTCATTGCAGCCCCATAGGATGCCAGGAGTTTTGCAAGTAGGTGTAGTGCTGGAGGTTGCGGAAGTTGATGCAGGAGTTGTAATCACATCATTACAACCCCATAAGATTCCAGGCGTCTTGCAGCTTGATGTGGTTCTGGCAGCTGCGGAAGTTGATGCAGGAGTTGTAATATCATTACAGCCCCATAAGACTCCTGGCGTTTTGCAGGTTGACGTACTTCCAGCTGCTGCGGAGGATGATGTAGTTGTGCTAGTAACGTCGTTACACCCCCATATGATTCCCGGTGTTTTGCAGGTAGTGGTAGTCGATGAGGAGAAGGATGAAGAGGAGGGGGGTGGGCTTGTCGACGTTGTTGTGGTCGATGTTGTTGTTGGGTCGTTACACCCGAACCACCCTGGCGTTTCACAAGTAGTAGTGGTAGCAGAGGTTGACTTTGGTGTAGTTGTGGGAGGGTTGGAAGTAGTTCCCGAGGTTGTCGTTATACTTGTCTCCGTGGTGCTTTTATCTTTGCACCAGAACCATCCTGGCGTCTTACATGTAGACGTGCTACTAGTCGAGGTGGAAGACGTCGAAGTGGAGGGGTGATTAGTCTGGCTAGTGGTATCATCAAGGCACCCCCACCAGCCAGGAGTCTTGCATGTTTCGGTCCTTGTGGCGGTTGGGGTAGTGCTTGTCGTTTTTGTCGTGGTGTGTTCGCTGCCATTGCTCCGGAAGAACTTCCAGTTAGGACAGTCGACACATGCTTTATCCGGCTGGCATGACGGGACAGTCTTGTACTTTTTAAGTACATCATTGATCACATTGACAATTCGATGGGTGCCGATAGCAACACGCCAGCCTAAATCTTGGACTGTATCGTATACACATCTTTTGCCGGTGAAACATACAGACTCCATTGCATAACCGCCTAGCGTGCAGATTGACGTTGCGCCGTTGCAGCTCCCCATGTAGACGGGATCGGCAGTGTGACCAAAGTGGAAAGCGCCCGAGTAGTCAGCATCTGGCGTATGTGGATCGCCTCCTGGAGGCACGGGAATACCCAAGCGTGAAATGGGGAGTGCCTCAGGGACGGCCTCGAATGTTACAGCAGGAAGTCCGTATGTTCTTCCGAGCATACTGGAAACTGCACCGCCAAGTGAATGGCCCGTTATCCAAACATTCGACGTTGGATAAAGCTCAGTCACATTTGCAAAGAGGTCTAGAGCCGCCCTGTAGTACCGATTTTCGGACCTAAGTGACGAGGCTACGCAGGTGATGTTACACGTATAAGTTGTCGTATAACAGTCACAAACCTGTCGCCAGAAGTACTGTCCACCTTGCCCGCAGCAGCAGCTGAAGAAGAGATTGTCGTTGATTTTGTCATTGGTTGTAGTCTCTTCGCCATCGAAGAGAGCGGCAGATGTCCCCTTCAGGGCGATGATGATGGTCGTGTTACCCTTATCGGCGTAAATATGGCCCCGGAGGCCATCGTTTTCCCACCCGAACCTATTAGAGTGTTTCCAAGGGGTATGTTCCAGGCTTAGCCATTGTGAAGTTCCAGGTTTTTGAATATAGGCGTTGGCAGTCATCTTTGCCAGACTAAGAATAGTCTGCCTATCAGTTATATCGGGGCCGGAAACATCGTCTATCGTCCATTCCGGCGGAGGTATAAAGCTAGCGAGGCCTGGGTTTCGAGCCGCCTGAAGCCTACCTTCCACAACTTCCGGTCGTCGATCGGTAAGTCGTTGAATCTTCACCGGCTGTCCCGAGGCCTCGAAGGTCTTTGGCAGCTCAACCTTCTGGCCATCCTCTGACTCCATCCATAGATCTGCATCGGGCTCGACATCGAGGCGTTTATGTAGCGTAGGGTCCTCATAGGTGCCGTGATGGAATACATGCCGAAGTGACTACTCCGGGTGTTAGTGCTTGTCGTCATCATCGCCCCCGGGATCAAGGGAGTCACCTACAAACTGATGAGTAGTTCGGAGAGACTGGGGCTCTTCTCCAGCCTCCTCGGACGGCACAAGAGCTATCTGATCTGCCCCATACCGATCTTGAGGAGAAGCCGATGCGTACGACGACGAAACGGCGAGTAGTGATAGTAGGATGTTGGTCGGCAACATCGTGGTCGATAGCAGGTTCAACTAGACCTCTTTATCACGAGTCCAACATCATGCAGCTAAAAACGGTCGATGGCTATAGGTATCTGCTACCCATAATACTGACAGATATATATGGCGTCTAAGAATATAATAACAAGCGCCTTCTGTGGAAGACCTTTGGCGTTGATGGATGGACAGCAGAAGAGGTCGTCGACGCCGGGATGGAGAGCGAGCCTGGAGTGACGCCAGAAGCCCCGAGAAAAGGCCCCCGGATTCTGACTAAGCGGCCCACATGACGTCACGGATTATCTTATCTCCGGCGACCCGCGCGGCTAGGATGAACCTTGTTCGGATGGTTGATATATCAAGCTGCAAGGCAGGGACGGGACCAGCTGGACGTCTGTCTAGCTCGCAGGGACAGGGACGAAAAAGAAAAGGGGACGACGGGCTGGCACTGACGTCGATTTTAATGTGGACGGCGAAGGGGAACCGCCGGAGAGTGTTGTACAGCGTCAAGAGAAATCCCGTGAAGGCCCTACTTGACGCCCAAGTGTAACACTGAACAAGAACGGGAGCATCCGTGTGAAGGGACGACAGGGGGAGCTAAGTCACATATCATCTGAATAACCCATGGTTTGATGCCTGATCCTCGGAGGCAGGAGGGAGCAGAGATGTCAGAAAAGAAAGATCACGCTTCCTCGTCTCAGATGCAGAAGCGTGGGGGTTCCAACTCGTTCAGCCGGCTTGAGAACAGCAGTCCTTTCTCTCGAATAGATTCGACAGCCGAGGGCGTGGGTGAAGCCATGCAGGTGGTCGCGGAGGATCCGTTGTCCTCACCTGGACACGGACTGGTGGAAGAGCCAGAAGATGTCTTTGAAAAGAAAGCTCCTGAGGGGTCTCAGGGGGAGGGTGAGGGTGCAGAACCAGCTGCCGGACAGCCGCCGCCTGCTGAGCTTCCCGAGCAATTCGCAGAGCTCCCGATAGAGCTGGTTAGCCTGACGGATAGGTAAGTGCACGCAAGATATTCTCTCCTCGTTTTTTTGAATGCCGGTACTAACTAATACTTTGCGTTTGAATGGCAGATTCATCGCTTCCCTCAGCGCGAAAACCTTCAGTACACCTCCATCGATAGATACACTCTCGGGTTTATTCCAGGACTTCTACGTCCGAGCTGGATCTCATATCTCAACGCATGTTTCTACCCTAGCGTCCCGGCTGCACCGTAACAGCTCTGCGTCCTCTCTTCAGTCACAGGCATCGAGATCTTCAAGACGTCCTACGAGTTCCCATGGCACGCAAAAGGATACACCTGAGCAACAAATGCTCACAGCTGAAGAAGTGGCAGAGAAGCGTAAGGCGCGGAAGTTGCTCCAGTTTAAACAGCATGCTCTTGAAGAGGCTGTTGAGCGGAGAGCATGCGAAACTATCTATGATAAGATCTGGCGGCACCGGAGCACGATAGACGATGTTCGAGACGAAAAGCTACGCTCGAAGACGGCTGCCTTGTTGGTGATGGGCATCGAACTGAAGGACCTTGGAGTAGACATATCCAAACAAGGTGCTGAAGAAACGGTTGATCCGAAGGAGTGTGTTGCAGCAGCACGTCAATGTTTGATACGGATGAACGACGAGAGATACCCTCTTGGAAAGCTCCAGCAGCTCGTAGCCGCTCACAAGGCAATCGTAGATGCGTTGACAAACATTCTCCCATCCTCATCATCTGCAGATGAGATTCTTCCTACCCTGATCTATACCCTTATCCTCTCGCCGCCGGAAGGGGTTAATATCATCAGCAACCTCAACTTCATCCAACGATTCAGGTCATCAAGTAAGATTGATGGTGAAACCGCATACTGTCTCACAAACCTGGAGGCTGCCATCGACTTCCTTGAGAACGTCGATTTGACCAACCTTCGTATGGAAGAAGGCAGGGCGCCTATTGACCAGCCCGACCTTAACCTGCTACACCCTGCACCCATGGATTCCAGCTCAGATGAGGCTCTTGAGAAGAGCCCGTCCACAGTTTCAAACACCACTAGCACTGCGCCGTCCGCACGGCCTACCCTACCCACCAACCCTTCTGCTCAGCAACGACTATCCGATCTCTTCCAGCCTCCAGCAAAGGCTCTCGGAGCAGCAAATGATATTGTGCGAAGTACCGCCGACCAGGGGCTAAAGAGCATAAGCAGCACGCTTGATAACAGCTTTGCATTCCTTTTCGGGAGGCTGAAGGAAGTCCAGATATCCCAGGGCGATAATGCACGACCTGGTACGCCCATTGTGCCCAAGACCCTCGACGATGCACGGAAACTAGTACAAGTGAAGGCCGGAACTGTTCAGTCCGACGAGGCCGTGAGTGAGGATGGGTCGAATATAGGCGATCGTACACCTACTCCAACTCCTTCCATTTCTTCCAGACAGCCACTTGATGATCGGCTGGCTGAGCTGGTCGGTGGGCGAAGACGACCAGGCACCACCAAACGGGATTCAAGCACCAATAGATCTGACACGAATGCATCAGATGACACTGCTGCGTCGTCTACCGCCACACCACCACCTACTATCCCGTCTAGTACCGGTAGCACAAACCAAGGGTTTGGCTCAGTCCGGGGATTCGGAACTTCGCTGAACCCCCTTAGCCATTTTCCCAGTATGATCCGTGGTTTGGCTCGGGCTCCTGACCCTGCTGCAGCGACGTCTAGCACTAGAGCCAAGTCGCCAGGCCCTTCCTCCGTGACCAAAGGAGCCCCTGGAATCCAGAAATTCCTGGATATGGGAGATGCCTCGGAGTTAAAGGTAGGGGACATCCCTGAACTGCTGGAAGATTACAAACGACTCGCGGCGATATTGAAAGCGCAGCAGAATAATTAAGCTCCTTTTTTACTGTTTCATCTATTTCTCATAGCCTGGTTGGATTGGATACTTTGTGGTGTTGATGTGTTTCGGAAACAAGAACTACGCTTTCTTGATTTTTGTATGTCTATGGGTTCGGTAGGGTGGTTGATATGTAGGGAGAATTATATTCCATATAACTTGTAAGACAGAGATCGTTTCATTACTATCGTCATTATGGTCGTAACTATCGTGTCCAAATTGTATCAACGGGTGGTTTATCTGGAGAGGTATTATTTCGGATTATATTTATCCTTCCAGATCCTGTAATCGCAGTCAGTATCTCTCTCAGTATATAAACCAAAGCTGGAGGATGTCATACCAAGAATTCCCCAGCGTCTTGTTCCCATTCTGTTCGGCCAGCCTATAATACTTGGCTGCAGTAAACTAGGTTCTCAGCATTAGCATCAACGTCTATCAAAACAGTATAGTACAGTACAGTGACACTGCGGCCTACCTTGTCTTTCTTCCCGCCAAACCCTTCGAGATAGCACCATCCGGCCTCGTTCATGGCATCTGTATCTCCCAGATTGGCAGCCGTTTCATAATACTGCCTAGCAGCAGCGGGATCCTTGGTCACACCCCATCCGTTGCGGTAGCAGTTTGCCAACTCATAGATAGCAAGCACCAATTCACCCTTTGCCGCGCCGCCTTTTACCATGCCGGCGCGAAGGGCTTCTTCTTCAATGGAGGCTGAATTCGACGCCGCGGCGCTAAGGTATTGGACTGCCATTTCGGCGTTGGGTTGACATCCCCATCCGTGTCTGATTAGGAGTCAGTTTAAGTCTAAGTAGATATTGCGTGGAGTACTGACCGTAAGGCCAGGCCGAAGAGAACTTGGCTCAAGGCGTTATTCTGTCCTTGGGGGTCTGCCAGCTTTCCAAAGATATGCGTTGACTTTTCTAGATCTGAAGGGGGTTGGGTTAGCAGTGCAATAGACATGCGCGCAGTAAGAGGTGATGTTGCTTACCCCCAGCTTCATGCAGCCGTATAGCTTCTTGTATAGTTTCCTACAGGCCGTCAGTTTGCGCTCTCCCAGCAAAGAAGTAAGAACAAAGTAGCAAGAAGAACGTACATCTCCCTCTGGATCGTTCACTTTGCCAACACTCGAGCTTCGCGATCTGTTGCCCTTCTGCACCCCCAGCGAGGCAGGGGAATGTGATCCGCCCTGCACCAGGATCGTCGCCCGCTTCTCCCACTGGGCCTCTCTCTCCTGCTCGTCCCCGGTATCCCCCACCTCAGGCAGGTTATCCGGTATATTGACGGACGAGGAGCTGCCGGACCTCGACCGACGGCCGATATGCAGTCGTGAGAAGCGGCTTTCCCGCGGCGAGTGGGAGTCCTGGCTGCTGCGCCCGCTGTCGATGGACCGGCGGAAGAAGCCAAAGGACTTGCGCGGGGATGTCCCGGGGCTTTCTACCGTCTGGAAGGGGGGTGCATCGATTGTCTCTTCGGTGTAGGTATCTGAGCGGATGATGCGAAACTCGGGCGCTTCGGAGGCCTGAGTCGGGGGGTGGTTCATGTCGGCGGCGTCCTTGTCGGACTTCTTGTGAAGCCGTAGCAGCGGCATGGATGGATGATTTTCCCAAGGTAGGCTGACGGAGTATCCGCGATGACGTCTGTATAGCCTGGTCTACACGCTGGTTATAAGTATAAAGGAGAAGAAGTCTGCGCTTTATCCGGGGAATCTTGGGGGGTTTAAAGAGGAAACGAGAAGACAAAACAGGAGCTCTAGCCGCTTCTTCATGGCGATAAGTGTTGTTTATATATGCTCCGTGAAGGATGGATGGTTTAGATTGCCCAGGGCGCGTAAGCCCCCCCCTAAGCCGCCGCAGCCCAAGCAACATCCAGCGCTGGAAACAGGCCAGGGCCAATTAGAATCAAACAGTCTACGGTGGAGACGAGGCGCAGGGACATTATCGGCCTTCATTATCATGGCTGGTTGTATTTTCTCCCCTGACACAGACAGACTCTATTATTTACTATCAGGAATCGGCATAGCTATGAGTCTCCAACGGGACAGCGGGAAGACTGGGTCTCTGGCCGATGGCTGGGAGTGCTATTCACTGCACGTCTAGTCCGGTTGTCGATGTGACGGTGGCTTGAAGCTCGCTGCGGTCGGTTATCAAATCGTAACTCAATAACTAGTAGCTTTGACAACTCGTTAACTTGAGTTAGCTAACTAGTTAACTGGTTATTGGCCCAGCGATTGAGTTCGCGGTTGATCTTCGTTTTTCCGACCCAGCTTCGACTTCAACCTGACTCCGTCCCCGGTTTGCTTGTCTCAACTGCAGCCGTCGATGCCCTGCTGTCTGTGCACTGTCGGTATAACTATATCGTCCACTGATGAGATGTTATCGGCGCGTAACTACCCTGTAAACCTCCAAATACCAACGTCAGCCATGTTGTTTCCAGGAGATTCTATCAAGGACAGCAGAATATACCACCTTCATACCCATCTCTGCCTTTTAGAATGCCGTCTCAGCTATGGTAGTAGATTAAGAAGATCTACCACCTACCAGTCGTGTATAGCATGGCGTCACTCCTATACCTTGCCCTGCCAATCTTCCAGTCTGCCACTCCATGATGATGCTTTAATAGATATCCCACGTCACCGAAGTCTCAAGGCCCAGCTGCAGTAATGCCCTGTCTGCGAATGAATATCAGCAACTGCATTGACTGTGGAAGGCCTCTCTTACTATCCTCTCTGCCCTCTCCATCCTCTCTATCCTCACTTACTATCAATGACTGTCTACAACTTCCTCTCTCTCCATCCTTTCTGTCTCTGACTAAGACTGTCCATGACTAAGACTGTGCTGTCTTTCACTCTGTCTGTCGTCGACGACGAGCCGAGAAGAGAGTGAAGCCTGACTCGTCCTCTTCAGGCAGGTGGGCTGTCTCTGTCTATAAATTCTTCTTCTTCTTCTTCTTCTTCTTCTTCTTCTTCTTTTGTTTTCTTTCTCTTCTTCTTCATTATCACCATCTTCTTCTTGTTGACTTCAACTTCATCTTCAACTTCATCTTGATATCAACAACTTCTAGGGCTTGACAGACCACGTGCTTCTCCCTTCTCTGGCTGCTACAAAAGCTGCTTCTCCCTAGCCCAACTCTTCCTGGAAGCTCCTTGCACTCTCTGTCCTCTGGGAGAGTGCCCTCACGTTTGCTTGGGCTGGTCAGTCTTGTTCTCTCTCTCACAGATGCTGCTTTCATCAAAAACACCATCAAGATACCTTCAGGATGTCTTCTGCTAACACTGGCTGTAGCTGTGCTGCTGTCTCTCTGGCTACTGGAGGCTCACTGTCCAGTCAACCAGCCCTTTTACCACAGAGAACAGCCTCAAGACATCATATCCTGGCAACCCTTCAGCTTGTCTGCTACCTTTATCTTCTTCAAGCTGGTAAGTGCCCTCTTCTTCCATGGTCCAGGAGCACGTACTGACGCGTATAGAGCCGGTCATAGACTCGGCAAAGGATATCACCGAAGAGCTCTCTCTACAAGGATAGAAGAGCCGTTCTACGCGTAAACAGGTAAGAGAGACGCGTCTCTGAAGTTGATACGCCCCATAGCTAACGCCAACTGCAGGAAACAGTGAACTTCTCCTGAACAACCTCTTTGCAAAGATGCGTTCAAGCAAGAAAAGCTCTCCTTCAGACAGAGCCAGACGCGAGGTCGAGTCTGAAGCCTTCCGTGCTCGTCTGCAGTCAGTCCAGGCTCTGGAAGGTGCATACCCAGAGTTTGAAGAGATTGTTCACCATAACCTCGAGCACAAGTACGACGTGGTCGTCGAGCTCCGCCCCCAAGCACCAGCGTGTGGAAAGTCCGTCGATCTAGTCAAGCGCAAAAAGGACGGCTACGTCTGTGTTCGCAAGTGTTTCTATGTCTGGGGGAAGGCGAAGCCCTGGCGGTGGCTCAGGGAGGTCAAAGTCGTGCGTGTCATGGATCATCCCAACGTCGAAAAGTACCTCGAAGCATCCATCAGTCCACACAAGGGCGAACTCTTCCTCGAGTACTGTGACCTTGGCAACCTGGCTTACTTCAAACAGTGGATGGCCTCTGCTGGAAAACCGATTCCCGAGGCGTTCCTCTGGCATGTCTTTCGTCAACTCATCCGTGCTCTCGCCTACATGCACACTGGGCTCCGCAACGATAGGGAGATCGTCAATGACAACGTTCCAGACAAGAGAAACTGGAACCCGATCCTGCATCGCGATATCAAACTGGAAAATATCTTCATCAAATCATTGGACATTGCCGGAGAATACCCCCTCATCAGACTAGGCGACTTTGGACTCAGTGTCTCCAAGAAAGATCTGAAGCTCCCGTTTGCTCCATACGGCTCTGAAGGTTGGATGGCCCCGGAATTCCCAAACTGCAGCCCGCGAAGTGACGTTTTCTCTGCTACTACCGTCATCCAATGTCTCTCCATGGTCAACTGGACTGGTGCAAACCCCTATGGTGGTGTCGATGATTCCTACAGTGATGATCTGCAGGAATGTGTTCTCGTTGGGATGACTCCCGCCAAAGCAGACCGCCCTCGCATCCGCGAGCTGGCCCGTCTTGTCTACCCAGTCCCTGTCCTCCCGTTTGAAGGCCTCCCAGATGAGGCATTCGTCCGCCGCCTCCCGCCCAGGGAGGAGCGGGCGATCACCCCATCCCAGATCTTCCGCCCGTACCATTAGCCCCGTTCGCCTTCCCCCAGGAGCCAGAGAGAGGCTGCTCAGCCACCTGAGCAGCGTGAGCAACCAACATAGGAAGAAAAAGAACTAGAAAATACCAAAAAAAAAAAAAATTATATGAAGATTATGTCTGTATTTTATGTGAGCATTTTATTTTTGTATTTTACTTTTGTATTTTGTTTTTGTCTTTTTTTTACATACCCGATTTGCATGTATCTTAGCTATATCTTATTAATCTATATCTATTACCCAATTTGATATTGTTACCACCCAAGCTACAAGGAAGATATAACTGAATAAGAATGTATAACTTTGTTAAAATATACTGGCACAGAATTGCGACTCTTCTATTTGGTTTTATACACTAAATTGACAAATGATACTGCCGACAACTAGGCCTAGACGGGAAAGAAGGTAACCATGTCCCCCCATCTATTGAGCCTTGGAGGCAACAATTCCTATAGCATATAGTATTAGTAGATAGTTCACAGAACTACTACAAAGATAAAGCCAACTTACTCTCAACGTCGGCAACAGACTGCTGCAGAACTTGCTGCAACATCTTGGGGTTCTGCAACTCCTTCTGGATCTTGGCAATGACGGACTCGGCCAACTCGCGCTGCTCACGCTGCTTGACCTGGCTCTCGTAGGAAACCCAAGACTCGAGGACCTTCTTGGCCTCAGCAGCAAGGGCAGTTCGCTGCTCCAGCTCGAAAGCCTGAGCCTCCAAGCGAGCAGACTCCTATCAAAACAACATCAGTCAATCCCACCCACTTCCATCAAAAAACCAGTCAAAAACCATCAATGCTTGATCCAATTCGTACCTTAGAGACCTCGAAAAGCTGCTTGGTGACATCAACGACACCACTCAAGGGCTTGACGTTCTCGATCCTCTGCTTAACGGCATTGGTATGGTCCGCACGAGCAGAGTTCAAAATATCCTTCTGCTTCTGGATCTGAGCAGCAGCCCACTCCTTGTATCCGGGCCCACCAAGCTTGAACGCAGCGTAAAACACACTGAGCAGACAGAACGCAACGACCGACTCCTCGTTCAGGATATACAGCTCGTTGCTGATGGCGGCAATCGACAGACCCGCGGCTCCGGAGAGAATGGCCGTCTTGGAAACAAGCGAGTTGCCGGGCAATGCATCCACGATCGACTGGGCCTTGTTCTTGGGGTCCTCGGAGGGGACGTTCGAGGAGTATCGCGCCGGAGTGACGCTGGTCAGGGCTGGGACAGATCGTGGAAGAACCGATGGACGGATACGAGCGGCGCCTGGGATGGAGGGCGATTAGTGGGCGTGCGAGGGTCAATGGCGGCCGGCCGAGTAGCGGGTGCACTTACCGATGGCGCTCTTAGCCAACCGTGACGCCATTGTAGTTGTACGTTTGAGGGTGGTTGATGCGGTGATGCAGAGGTTTGGAGCCTGTGATGGACGAAGATGGAGGTTTTGATTGCAGTTTGAAGTTGAAGTTCGGGTGATTCAGGACGCTAGCCGGAAATGGACTAGTGTGGACAAGCGACATAAAAAAAAAAGATTAAAACTGCGATAAGAGAGAGAAAAAAGTTGCTGAAGGGATAGATATATATCTATATTGTTCTTTTGAATAAGGGCGCTGAGCTGGACCACCATGGCGTCAGCGGGTAATGGGGAGCTGAAAGGCTCGAAGAAGAGGAAGAAGAGCGATTCAGAGTCTGCTCGTCGGTCGATGAAGCGGAGAGCGGTCGAGGGAGAGACCGGGAAGGATAAGCTGGAGATCGAACACATACAAGAGCTCGAGGACCAGATTGCTGAGTCCCGGAAATATTACAACAATATCGTCACCTTGCTCTCGAAACTTGACGATGCGAGCACGGATAAGGCTGGAAGGAAGGCTCTTGCGGTTTCTCTTTGTCGGGTCTTTTGCCGGTTGCTGGCTGGTGGGCAATTGAACCCCCCCAAGAGCGCAGCCGAGAATGAGACTATACTGGTCGCATGGTTGAAGGAGAGATACCAGGAATACAAGACAGCTTTGGTTGGGATCTTGCGGGATGGAGAGCCTTCTCAGCAGGTATGTCTGGCACACATTGCATTGCATGTTTGCATATTCACTAACATTTTGGACCTTTGGTAGATTACCGCTTTAAGCTTGTCGATGCAATTGATCAAAGAACAAGTCGCTCATTATACCGGGTCAGACATCAATGTATGGTCCAGTGGCTATTTCAACGATATCCTGGCTGCCGTGGTCCAGCCAGGCAACGACAAACTCAGGGCGCACTTCATGGACAGCTTCTTCCAAAAGTACCACGACATCACAGTCTACACCGTCCTCCGCCTTGCGTACGTTTTTTTCACCTACCAACTCACCAAGCATCAATTATATGCACTAACACCTACAAAAAACAGAACCTACCTATCCGAACAAAGAGATGCAGAAACACTCGACAGCACAGTCGACCTGCTCTCCAACATCGGCGAGCCAACCGATCTCCAGCAACGTTTCGAAACCACCTACACCGACACCTCGAAAATCAGCCCAAAGAACAAAGGCCCCTTCACTTCCGAGAATTCCTTCAAGATCCGCGTACAAACAGCCTGGCTCGCCGTACTACGTAACCCAATGACCAAATCGCAACGCAAACACCTCCTCCGCATAATGTCGCATGTCGTCGTACCCTGGTTCGCAAAACCAGAGCTCCTAATGGACTTTCTAACAGACTGCTACAACGAAGGCGGGTCGACCTCTTTGCTCTCGCTATCGGGGCTCTTCTACCTCATCCAGGAGAAGAACCTGGACTACCCACAGTTCTACACAAAGCTATACTCGCTACTAGACAGGGATGTGCTGCATTCCAAACATCGGTCCCGGTTCTTCAGGCTGATGGATACTTTCCTTGCTTCTTCGCATCTTCCCGCCACGCTTGTAGCGAGCTTTATCAAGCGGCTTTCGCGATTGGCGCTTAATGCGCCGCCTGCTGCGATCGTGGCGATTGTGCCCTGGATATATAACATGCTCAAGTCCCATCCAACATGCACGTTTATGATTCATCGGGATTTGAAGAAGCATGATCCATCGCTGTATGAGGAGATAGAGGAGGAGGGTATGGATGATCCGTTTGATGCGTGTGAGCCCAATCCAACGCTCACAAACGCTATTGAGAGCAGTTTGTGGGAGATTGAGACTTTGCAATCTCATTACCACCCGAATACCGCGGCTTTGGCCAGGATTATATCTGAGCAATTCACTAAGCAGCATTATAACGTTGAGGACTTTCTGGATCTTTCTTATCAGGCTCTTCTAGGCACGGAGTTGGGGAAGGAGGAGAAGGCATTTAAAAAGGCTCCTGTGGTGGAGTTTCAGATTCCCAAGAGAATCTTTACTGATCGCGGACTAGAGGGAAGAGAAGAGGATACGGAGCCTGGACATATGCTCCGAGAGTTGTGGGACTTTTAGTTAGAAATGATAAGCAATCATTCAACAATGCCATTTTGATTCTAATTACCGATACGTTATGTGGGTCAAAACGAAAGAGTGTGTGTGACAAGTATATTTGCATGATAACATTAACAAGGCATTGTAGTGAAAAGTTGACAACATAATAATGCCGAAAGGCTAACAGAAATCCAGCCCTTGAAACGAATGTTCAATATTGTTGTAAAAGCGAGCAAATATCCCAAGGTGCCTTGGGCCACTCACGCCACTCCCTCGGCGTTGTTCATGGCAAAAGTTTCTCCTTGTGTAGCATAATGCGCCCACTGGCTCCTTGCATTGTCCACTGCAATAACTTGCCTTAGACTGTCAGGAAGAGTAGCCATGTTCAAAAGGCCCATCTGCTGTCGGAGGCGCTCCTCGATAGTCTCTTCTTGATTTTCTTCCACCTGGTCCTCACGTTCCTGACGTTCCTCACGTTCCTCTTCCTCGGGGTTAGGGTGGTAATGGCCTGATGGGTCCAGGCCATAGACCTGCTTCTTTAACCGATCAAACATCTTGTCCTGTATATCCACGGGTGTAGACTCGATGTCACATCTAAGCCATTCCATGAGCTGATTGGCCCGCACCCGCCGTTCACTGACAATCCGATGAATACGGCACCTCATGCTTGCCATCAAGTCTCGTACTTCATCTTGGTGAGAGGCGGACGTGATGCACGCGTCAATCTCATTGATGATCTGGTAGACATCCTGGGCGGCCTCCCTGAAGATACGGTTGATTTCCGGACAGGCCAGTTCGATCTTTTGGCAAAGAGGACGGGCAAAGTCCGGTTTGTAAGTATTTGTCCAGTACTCGACCCATCTCTGCAGCCCCTTCCGAGAGCCGCTCATGCGTCTTAACTCAAGCTCAGCCAGGGTAGTACGGTATATCAGGAGTATTTCCTTGGCCTCCTTGCGAGTCTCAAGAATGTCAGAAATTGAGCCTGGTGGCGTGCCAGTTTGGAACGACTGGAGCGAGACTGGGGAGTTGGAAGCGCTGAACGATGAAGCGCTTGAAACATCGGGTACAGCTGTAAAATAGCCATTTTGCAGCTCCTTGTAATATGGAGAAGATTGTAAACTGCAGTATCCCGAGTCGGTACTCATCTTGAATGAGGAATGATATAGATGGCCGTGTGCACGTAACGAGTGTGGTGTCAGAAACGAGTGACCTGACGGGTATGATAAAGTCTTGAAGAGATAGAAGCGAATGTACTGCTTGATATGATAACGAGAGTTGTGTTGATGGAGAGAGAGAGAGTAAACAAGAAGCATCCATGAAAGATAAATATTATAATATTATCCCACGGGTTGCTGTATCGGCAGAAGCAGCAACTACTCTCAGCTTCTTGCCTCCTTCCTCTCCATGTCCAGGCTACTCTGCCATAGAGTAAACCAAATGAAGCTCATCGTGAGGTAGAGCTGGGTATAAGCCTGTTTGGCACGAATGAATGGAATTAATCGGTGCAATGCTTAACATATGGCCGTCATCTCTAATAGGACCTTGTTAGCATCATATAAAAACTGGATCAGACTTCATAGTAGTACTCAATATTGTGCGACGATAGCCTCAAGCAAAACAGGTTCCAGCCCAGCAGCTTTAGTCCCCCCAGCTCTGCTCTCACCGCACCCTCTCGCATCCTCTGCTTGCTTGCTACTCTCGCCGTGCGTGTCTTTTATGTTTCCAGCTTCGGCCTCGTTAAATGAAGCCGCGATATTTCCGAACAAGGCAAGTCTTGGCATGGTCCAGTTGGTTTTTCACTCTCGCGCTTTTCTGCTCTTGGCGTTTCCTTATGTAATACAATTACATAACATAATTATATAAGCCGGATATCCCGAACTTTCCCCTTTTTTTTCTTCTTCTTTTCTTCTCCATAAAAAAAAACACAAACATCAACAACGTCAGTCGTTGAATCCCAACTCCGCCTGGATGGAGCATTAATACTCCGTACTGTCCAAGTTATATATTATTGGTATATAATATACAAAGGTCTGGAGACGAGGTCTCAGTGCTAGGACGGTATAATATATTAAAATGAATCAAGCGCGACGGATCGCCGTTAAATATATGGATTATGCGTTGGTGTCTTACACCAGGCAGTACAGGCATCCCAAGAGGGACGGCCTAGCTTGAATGAGCGCAGCAGCGGCAACAAAGCTAGAATATAGGGTGCGTACGGAGTACTTACTCTGTACATGGCATGTAACCTCGACTAGCCAACGGAAATGACTTCAACGAGTGTCCCCATTCCATGGCTTCCCGGCGGTGGCGAACGCGGAGCCGTGTCTGAACGACGGGCTGGGTATCGAACTCGTCCGGCCCTGACATGGGAGGAGGAAACAAGCGGAGGACCAAGCATCAGTATGCGCTCTAACTCTGTCGAACAAGAACGGCCAGCGGAGCAAAGCTGGCAGGTACCAAGCAGGTACCCGGCATTACCAGCCTATCTTATACTGCATACGTACTCTGTCCCTCTCACTGCAGAAGCTAATTGCTGGTGGCAGCTCCGCTTGACTTCACCGTCAATCTCTTCTCTTTATCCGTATTCCTCTCTCTTCTTTGCGCCAGCCAGCTCACATATGTACGCCGCAATGCCAACAGTAATCTGCCAACAACGTTCTGAGCTCCTATCCAGCTGACCAAACAAAGGCTGTTTGGAGAGAAGAAGGGGGAAAGGAAGAAGAAAACAAGAGCGAGAAAAGGAAAAATAAAATCGAGAAGAAGCAAATATACACAAGAACCCGTCCTGGAGCTTAGCATTGGATGGCTATTAATCCACTCAAGGGAGGACAAGAACCAGGCTCGCAGGCTCACAGGCTCACAGACAGGGCAGGGAGGACAACGCTGCAGAAGGGCATGCGCCGACCCACAAATAAAAACGCTGTATTGGGCTGGTTGAAGGAAGTGCTGGACGTGGGGAAGACCTTTTCGAGGCGCGAGGAACGCCGCTGGTTGGATAATAATAATAATAGGCCTTTTTGATGGGGACAGGGATAAGGGCCGAGAGCCACGGACATTGGATAGGGGCCTGGATCAGACGACTGTTTACTGTCTTCACCGTCTGCCCTGCCAGGCACTACGGAGTACTCCCCTTCTCTCTGATGCCCCGTACAGACTACCACAAGGACGAACGGGTAATGAGATCAAGATGGGACTGGTTCCATCCGCCCCCCGTGCTCCTCTCGTTCTCACGAGTAACAAAGGAGCCGTCTCTGGAGGCACAGAAGAGAAAACGGAAGAAACAGAAGAAACAGAAGCTGGAGAAAAAAAAAAGGAAGAAGAAAAAAGAAAAGAAACCCAATTGCTATAGACCAGGGGGTCAGCAGCATCTGGGCCTAAAGGGGCAAGGTTCGCTAGTCCACTTAGCTTCTTCCATCCGCCAAAAGCAAACCTCGACAGCGAGCGCAGGTGGAAGCAAAAAGGATAGAGAGGCAAGACGGGAATCCTTTTTCTTCTCTCTCCTTTCCACCTCCTGCTCGTCTTTTTCTTTCTCTTCTTCCCTCTCTTCTCCTCCTCATCTCGGTTTTTAATTTAATCAGCTCACGGTGTCGCTGCTTATTGTCATTCCCTACAAGCAACACAAACAGTCCTTACGAGATCAGCTACCACTGTCCTTTCAACCAAAACATCTATACAGCGCCCGCTCGCGTCAATACCTAATACCCTCGCCTAATTTTAATCTATTTCCGGTGCCTTTTTAATACCAAACCAACCATCACAATGCAGCTCTTCCAGACTCTCCTTGCCGGCGCGGCTCTCATTGCCGCCGTTGCTGCTGAAAGGCCCGCTTTCACCACATTCCCCAAGGACCCGAGAGTTGGCGAGCCCATTACGGTGACCTGGGCTGGAGGCAACCCTAATGCTGTATGTTTTCCATTCTTGTTGAAAATGCATTGAAGAAGACACAGTGCTGACACACCATTTATTAGCCCGTTGACATTATTTTGCGCCAGGGCCCAAGTGGCAACCTCCACGATGTCTTTACCGTGTGCTGTAAGTCTTGTAGCTGAATGTTATGATATACCCAGCGCAAAAAGACAGATACTAACGTGATAACAGCCCAAGCAACTGGCGGCTCCTGCACCTTCACTCTGCCTGCATCCCTCCCCTCAGGCCCCGACTATGCTCTCCAGATCAAGCAGGGTGACGAAACCAACTACACCGGCCAGTTCAGTATCACTGGCGGCCACGGCGCTCCATCGTCTGCCCCTGCTTCCACCACTACTGCCGCTCCTTCGTCTAGCTCTTCTGGCGAGCCCTCAAAGCCAGTAACCAAGCCAGCTGTTACTTCCACCCCTCATGCCAGCATGACCATGTCCAACTCTGCCAACCATACCACCATGACCACCATGACGAGCAAGCCCAGCTCTCCCACCCCAAGCATGGGAACTGCCACCACCACCAGCGACCGCAACACCACCATGTCTTCGCAAACCCTCACTTCCCAGTCCGAGAGCGCTACTCTCACTCCAAGTGCTACTCCAACTGGAAACGCAGCCTCGTTGACCGCCCTGTCCAGCCCGCTCGCGCTCATCATGGCCGGTCTTGTCGCCTTCGCTTATCTCAACTAAGCATCGCGCTCTTTCTGAGCTCCGAACATGGAAGACATACATCTCCTGTTCATCACTTTTCTTATTTGTCGTTATTGATTTGATTCTGATTGATGTGCTTACTTAACTTCTTAACTGTGTCCACCCTCTCTTTGCATGGCTGGCTCTTCACGATGTGATTTGATTGACCGATTGATCCTTGAAAAACCTCTTATGCCATTACCATTTGCTCTCTCTACTTCTTCTATATTTACTTCTTAAACTTTAATACCTTTTCTCTTCTTCGGTGGGTGGGCTCAATCCTCTACCTTTTTGTTTTTTTTACCATTTGCGACGGAGTTTGATCGATGATTGGATGTACATAGCGGAATGAGACAGGACAAGGACACACACACACTACCTCTTACCACCACATACTCACATAGTACTGTACGCTGCATTTATCATGCTATCCTAACAAGCTGTTATCTTTTTTTACTTTCCATCTTGCAAATCTCCTTCCAATCGAGTCGTTGCCCCCTATCCGTCTTCCTCCTGCCTTTGTCCCTTCATCAATCAATTCCACGCATTTTCATCTTGTCCAGCCGATCCTTAGTTATTGCTTTTTGCATTGCTCGTGTTGCCGTGCTTTGGGCATGCTTGTGCACCAGGCTTGAGCCATCCTTCTCCCGCCTCCATCTTCTTCCCCAGACTTGACTCCTTACCGTCCTTATTGAACTCTATCCCATTTTGCAGCGTCGTGCACGTTTGATCTTCCCACGGCTATTGGGTGGCAAAGTTGGACGAGAGTGGAGAGATTGATTTGATAGAGGGCAGACAAGCAGTATATCTATATCATTAATACGCCGCAGCGCGTATGTGTAGATATCTGATATAGAATGCCCAGATAGCCATCCGTTCTTCAACGGGATCAAGACGGGACAAGATAGAAACTAAGCCTTGCGGTCAGCCCGCACCTCTTAAGCTTTGATGTCCTCTTGTTCGTGTGCTGGGTATCCGTGGCCATTGGCGTGGGTGAAGTTGGTATAAGGGGTTGTAGTTTTACCCCTGAATTCCACACCATCCACGACAGGCATCCAGAGACGCCAAAAATTCAGCGATCGGTTAACATCTCTTCCTGTTGTTTATGCGTTTGTTTACCGATGATGCAAGCTCACGCTCAAGGTATCGTTGCCGCAAGTTAATTGATTCCGACAAACCGTGATCAGCATATTGATAGGGATCGACACGGGAATCGAGCCTCGAATTATGATTTCAAGATCAAAGCTCATTATTACTCACAGCTTCTCCATACCTACTCCGTATAAAGTTGTCGGTGGCTTGCAGACTATCTGGCATCTTGTTCCCCACGGCTGTGGCTGGTATATAATATGCTCTCGTTTTCGAGAGGGCTTTTCATGGAAGAGCAAGAAGCTTTCAATTTATATGAAAACAGTTATCGGCCTGAGGGTGGTTAATCGGCCGACTTGCTTCTTCCTCGGCACATTCCTGCTCCTGGAATCAATTATTGCATAAACCAGCTTTTCGGATCATAGCGAGGACTGGGATTGAGGACGAAAGGAACCTAATCCTCGATCGTCGGCCAGAAGTTAGTTCATGGCGGGGGCGAGCGCATGTTTCGTTATTGGATTCAACCTAAGGGCTGGTTGAAACAAAGCATCCTCCCTATGTCCGTCCGTGGTTACATACGTTTTATACTTCGTTGAGAATGAAGGGACAGGTTTTATATCATCATTTGAAAGGAGGTGCTGCTATCTGGCGGTGGCCAGCTATGACTATTATTGATACCAAACGGGAACCCTGCGGGTATATCGCCTTCATTCAAAGATTCAAAACTATTGATATCATTTCTCCATACCCTGAGTACTTCTTTTCAGGCGACTATGGTGCCCGAGGCTAACGAGAGTCGACATGTTGTCCAGAAATATGGATGAAATACCGAAAACAGATCATTAAGAGCAATGAGAGGTCAGGAACAGCACCCTGTACCCTAGCGACAAACGCATCTCGCCCCGACTCTGTTGCATGGACACACTCTGACGGGCCTGGTGCAGTGGCATCCGTTCTTATTGCATCTTCCAATGCATCTCTGCAATTGTCCAAGTTAGCATGGCGTCAAAACAGCAGAAAATACCTTGCTAGGAATCCGAGACCGCACCTTTCTGGCTGTGAGTTCATTCCCCTCGTCAACAGCAGACATGTCGCGGTCAGCAAGGTCGACAGCCTCGCTGACTTCAGGGATGGTGTTTGCGAGGATAGGAGCTGCCAGGAAGGCGGCGAGAAGAACCAGATCGAACTTCATTGCTAATATAGGCTTGGATGGTTTAGATATCCCCTGGTTTAGTTGTGTGGTTTAAATGGCTTGATCAAGATGGCATCAACAGTGATAGATGAAGACTTTATATATCTGATGGCAAGCAGATATATAACATCAGCTATCACCGTCTATTCTCCTCTTCCTTCATGGTGTAACTGCTCGGTGTAATATCGTGAGCCCCGAGACCATATCGTCTATAGGAGATATGTGTTGGTCCAGCTCAGTTGTGTGAGGTATTACTGAAGGATCCATATATTCTCCGTCCTCCCATACTTCGGGATTTGAATACCGGGTGAATACCCTCACCTCTTGAACACTGTTATCTAAAAACAGGAGAAAGAGACATATGAATTAACCTTTTGGTATGACCCGAGCAAGCTCCGGTTCAATGCATGGAGAGTTGACGAGTATCGAGTTGGTAATAGCTCTACGGCGGCATCAATGGTTTGTACATCCATTTGCTCGCAGTTGTACTCCAACCCGACCATCATACAGAGCTCTTCCAGAATGTCAGTAAGTATGAAAATAACAGGACCAAGGGGCTTACACCTGGTACTCTATAGAATACCACTCTGCGAGATCAGCAACATTCTTTGATGGAACCGCGTTTGATAGGACAGAATCAGCCAGTACTATGCGAAGATAGTAAGGGATTTTTAGTGTAGCTTCGAGTCGGGTTATCGTCGTTCTGGTTGATATCTTTGTTGTTGTTGTTGTGATGGTTGAGTCCGCGTTTTCAGTGGAATGAGGTCGACAACCTTTATATCCAAATTCGGCATAACCGACACTCATTTCTCACCTCGAAAAGGACAGTTTTCCACGACCTCAATATCACCATCTATAATTCTACCCTTGACATCTACATACGTTCACTGTTACTTCTGGCTTGTCTGCAGTGTAACGTATCGTCACAAAGACCACGTTGAGTGGTCGGAGTTCCATACAAAAACAAGCCGACTGCCAGTCGGGATCAATATCCAAAATTGAGTCTTCTTTACGCCAGCCCCATCTTCCTGCGCCCTTGCTTTCTCTGCTCTTTCATTACTTTCAGCCAGCATGGACTGTCCCGGCGGAACTTGTGCCTTACCCAGCTCCACGCGAGAGGAAAAGCGCAAAGACTACGAAACAGACCCAGCCAACGCGCAGGAGACATGGGAAAACCTCCGCAACGCCATCGGTGGGGTAGGAAGGGGATATTTCAGTGACGACTTTAAAGTGGTGGAGATAGAGAGCCAGCTGCACGATATCTGGGACGAGCTCATTCATGCAGTGAAGATCACGCCAGCCACCAGTGCCGAACTTGATCGACTTGTCACGTTGGTATCGGAAACCCGTGAGTTAGGGATCTTCACTCAGAATCAGGCAGACAGAGAAGCTGCGCCGGAGCGCGAGGCAGTGACATTGCCCAACGGACAAAGGCTATGGATTGATCTCCCTTACCTGGCGCAGGAGGTGAAGGATTCGTGGACCAAGGAGTCTATGGGATTCACACCAACAGAGCGAGAGAGCGTTGCTGCGTGGACGGCAAAGTTGTGTGCGACAGGTATCTGTCCGAAGGATCTCAGCCGCTGTGCATTGTGGTTATTCAAGCAGGCTCTCGAAACTGACAGGCCAGTCACGGAGGATGGACAGGACGACAAGGCTCGTCCTACCGTCCACGACCTCCTACCCGCGTGTCTGGCTTGGCTGAAGCATAGCAACAGCAAGCTGGTCAAGCTCTCACAGGAGAATTACACAGCAACACACGCTTCCGGTGGTGGTATCAACAGTGAGGAGGACAACGATAATAGTATGACTGTGCCGGGTGACCTTGCGGTGCAGGCGGGTGTTACCCAGCCCGGATTTAGTATTGAGCGCTGGCTCTTCTGGAGACAGCGATTCAAAGACCTGTATAGATCTGGGGTGCCGCCAGTCGCCAAGCTGGCTCGGTCGTGTTTTGAAGCGGCTATCTTCTCTGGCATGGACATTGGCCTGAAGATCCCGGGAGAAAAGGTCTATCTCAGCAGACTATTTGAGGCACTGGACAAGGAGGTCGAGACGAGGGAGTTCAAGGAGTGCGTCGGCGCTGAAGACATAGACATCGACATGGACTGGGACAAGGAGTAGCCTTGATCGTCGATTTATTCGCCTGTATCTTGCTGTTCCTTGCTGTTTACTCTTGAATCAGACTGATAAATCACAATGGCAATGACAACGGTTCCCCCATAGCCGAGACTAAATCCATAGATATGGGCTTAGTTTCCCGCGAGTGTATTTGTCTATTCAGATATGTTTAAGCCAGCCCCTGATGGGTTCAGTTTACCCATATCAAATCTATATCAAGCCTCATGCCATGCGGAAGCCGGGAAGGAGTCTCTTATGTTGTTTGCAGTCAGCTTGGCAGCCCCCTAGTACTTCACCAACTGCGCCTCCAAACGCCCAAGTAAATGGGAGATTGGCCGAGTGGTTATGGCGTCAGGTTTAGGCTTACGTGATCGTATTTCTTACCCTGATTTCTTTTGATTCGCGCGTTCGAATCGCGCATCTCTCAACATCTTTTAAATTTTTTTTCTATTTTTTTTTCTATTTTCCCCTTTCGGGGTTAGCACGCTGAGTCAGCATGTCACTTGAGCCTGACAGCTGACTCATCTGCATGGCTGACTCAGCATCAGGCCCTGCAAATGTATTTTTGGCTTTCCCGTCGTAAACAAATTAATTTTAATCAATCTTATCAGCCCAGCAGGCGACGTCAAGGCAAGACATCCAACAGCTGACGAGCCAACTCTGCGACCGGACGAGCAGCTACTGCGGTCGATGACCCTGCAGACGGACGGGGAGAGCCAACAGGAGGCACCCGGGAGCCATCTCAGGCCGTTTGTCTCGCTCAATTCAACCACGCATACCCTCTCTTTGATACATCTCTGGCCGCGCATATACGGCGCCAACGCATCAGCAGGTCCAGTCTGTCCACGCTGTCCGTCCTCTCCCACTTCTCCCTCAGCAAGGCGCATCATGGGCTGCCCGATCTGACAATGAACCAGCACCGCAGTTGTTCCCCGGCCCCGTTTGACCAAGATAAAACAGTGGGATTTCGACCCCAGCGGTACTACACTGCCTTCTTCCATCCTCATACCTGCCTACTCACCTACCTACCCATCACCTCTTTCATACCTCCTCAAGCCCAAAACATCCTGGCCAATTCCCTTCAACACAGCACCACAAAGCACGCTCTGCCTGTCTCCGGCCCCATCCCGTAGGCGTTGAACGATGAAACAGCCTCTCCAGAAGCTCAGAAAGATGCTACATCTCCGCAGACCAAGTGCTAACTCTAATGTGGTTATTGTTAAAGCTCCGACCTCATCGTCAGCTTCCATTTCTGCATCCGTTTCCACTGCCACCTTTGAATCACCGCCCCAAATCTCTTTCTTCGACGTCGAGACCAACCTGAACATGCACTCACCCAACGGTTATTTCGATAGCCATGTCTCTGATGGCGCCAATGGCACAAATTACAGCACCAATGGTGTTCCCAGGCGAGACGAACCTATCCGTGCGTTTACCCCGTCTACAGCCTCCATTTTTTTTTTTTTTTTTTTTTTTTATGCTATTCGAATAGGCAGACACTGACAAAATGAAAGCGATAGTTGGCCCGATATCTCCACTTACTAATGGCGATCCTATCCTACCCTCAACATCACCCCCAGAATGGTCCTCTGCCATCGGCCACGCCATGACCGGTAAATCCGGAAGAGTTATTCACAATCTCCAAGAACAAATCACACGTCTTACTCGTGAATGCAACCTCCACCGAACCCGAGCCGAAGAAGCTCAGCGCATGAACGAAGTGTTAAAACAACAACTACAGACCGTTACCGACCGACTACGCAGCTCCGAGCAGTCCCACGAAGCAAGTCTGATAACAATCGCACGCAAGGACAGGAAAATAGAAGATCTCAAATCAGAAACACAAAGCGAAAAGAACAGACGTCTAAAGGCCGAAAACGACGCCTCGGAAACCACACAACTTGCCCAACAACAGCGCGAAGAGCACCAGCGAGCCTTTGCAGAAGCACAGGAAATTGCCCAGCGATCTCAATGCCAATATGATGCTCTCTCCCAGGCCCGATTACGCGACAGAAACGAGTTTCAGTCCCGTTTCAGCATGTTCAGGAAAGATTTTGACGAGCTAATAAAGCGCGAACAAGAACGGCAGAATCAACTCAGTAGACTGGACGTTATTATCGAACAAAAGGACCGTGAGATACGAGCTGCTCGTGACCGGACAGAGAAAATCACCTCGTTGTACGAAGAGTACAAATCGCGCAGTGACGAAGTGCTACAGAACCTTGTGGAGAAAGGAAGGCAGAACGATCGAGACGTCGACACTGTGCTGAGGGATGCCCGAGAGGCCACCGACAAGATGAAATGGGTTGTCAACGTCAAGCAAAACGTCAAAGGCGCCAGATGATAGCTATCTCCTGTTCTTGCACCACCTCTTCCCTTCCGCCTTTTACTTTTTCTCGGTCAAACCACCCGGTTTGACGTGTATAACAGTTCCGCTGGATCGGATTTCCTTCTTGTCTTCTACTTCCCTTCCACTTCTTGATACCTTTTACCATTTGTTCACTTCATTCGCATAATCCCAAGTTGCCGGAGTTCGGAGTTGGACCGGACCATCCATCATGACCACTGGACCCGGATTGGATTTCTATTACCCTACTTGTCTGTTTTCCTGTTTCATGTTCAACCCCATCCCCCATGGATTGGACGGCTTCATCTTCCAACCGACACCGATCCTTGCATTTGCACTTTCTCACTCGACGGCCCTACATATGATTCGACAGACACGTCCAGGATACCCCTGAAGTATCGACCGGAAGTCTCTCCCTCTTAATCTTCCTCTTTCACATCTTCTTCCGCCACTTCCACTACTTCCGTTTTCATTCTCGGCCTCCGCTATCTCCGGCTATATTCCCTCAACCACGATCTCACGTTTTATTCCTTTGATTCTTCTGTACGAGTACATTTTTTGGTTGGGAATGAAAAAGCATGAAACAAGCAGCATTAGACTAGTCATAGGGAGGGTGTCTGAGTTGTACCTTTTTACCATCTTCCCTTTTTGATTCTTTTCTTTCTACATCCATCCCATCTACAAGGAAGGACATGGCAGGGGAGGCCAAGAATATGTAAGGACATAATCGCCTTTTTCGTGTTGCTTTTTACCTGCATCTTCCTCGATACCTGTCTTGTACAGTTTCATAATGATTCTGATATTGGCATTTTGGTTGCATTAGTATATCTTTTCTTCGACGTTAGTGCAGATACTTAGATAGAACTGCTTATTCAATACTTAATATTTTATTCTTCTACCATTAATACTCTGCATATTAATCCCCCCTGAAGGTTTATCCGGAGGATCCTATGGGTCCATCCGCCGGCTTAATTTTAATGCCAGCCTTAATTCGACTTCACTCGACCTCATCTTTTATAAGACTTGAGTATCTATATATTACTTTTACACAATCAGTATGTTAGCTCTTCGCCTGTTTTATGATTTGATAAGATGGTTATAATGAATATCCATCTTATGGCCGTGAATGGTGTGCTATGCACAATAACAATCCAAAGCTTAATGGTAGGACACTGTCTTCTCCTGATACAGGATCCCTATCCTTCCAGTTGGTTCAATCAGTCAGCTCGGATAAACTATCTGCTTAAATACCCATGGCCATCTTATCTAAGACTATCTAAGATGATAATCAAATATCAATATCCACATTGCTTAGCGAGGATGTCTGCTGGCGCTAACGCACCAACACAGTGAAGTAGAATATCTACCAAATTTCTACTTCACTCTTCCTCTTTCACTCCTTTTACTCTCTTCTCTTCTTCTTCTTCTTCTTCTTCTTCTCATAATTCTATTTTTCTATTATTTTCTTTTGCTTCTGCTTCTTTCTTACTGTTTTTCTCTTCTGCTCAGCTCTTGCACAGTGTTTCACCTGCAGATTTCCGCTCTTGCTTCTTTATTTCTGCTACATCCAAAACAACCAGAAAGACAGTAAGCTGAAATCTCTTCCTTTTTTTGCTTCTCTTCTTCTTAGATTTGAGTGAATGAGGCTGTCTATTCCACATGTGAATGCTGACAATTCACTGCTTTCTCATCAGATTTGTTGCTCTTTTGCTCTACACTTTCTTTTACCTCAGGTGAATGACTATAAAGAGTTGATATCCTAGCTCAAGGCTTAGCTCCTTTCTGCAATCTGCTACTTTTGAGTAATATTCCCATGAGCAGCCCTTTTTTTTTTCTCTCGATTCCTCATCTAAGACTGCGGTTCAAGCTAGGAAGATAGGCTGAGCTCTGGTTTGCCAGGAGGACAGCTCAAAAACGCGCCTCAGCCATGGATTCGGGCCATAGACTGACTGTTGCATCCATATGGAGGCTTGAAACTGAGGGTGTAAGTAACAAGTTGTTCTATCTCAATTAATTCATGAATAGGCTGCTGATACTCGACTCTTTGTATTTATATAGATTGATCAGGTGACCAAGTTCTTCAAGTGAGATATCACCAACTGATCCTTCAAAAGATGTTACACTCTTAGCTGGGCTAGATGAAAAGAGTTGCTTTGTTAACTTTGCCTTTTAGGGGGTTACCTCATAGCTCGGATGGATTCTGCAAATACGAGTCAGAACACGATGTGGGTGCATGAGCTATATCTACACATGGCTAGTCTTCCCCGAGTATAGCTAACAAGAGACAAAACTAGGTGTTTTCCATTGATAACTGCAGTGTATCTCTGTCTGCTTCTGCAGTTGCTGAGTATTTGGCCAGCTTTATTGAGAAAGAGAAGGAACATGATTTGCTGGAGGTTTGACTCCCATTGTTCTAGCAAATTACCTTATTTCAACTAACGAGGTAAATAGTGCCCGAAAATTACACGACTTTCGGTACCAGCAGGGCCCGAAATGGAGAGTGGTGAGGCCTGCTGCGAGGAGGAAGATCAACTCATTGAGCAGCTACCGCCTCCTGAGGCATTGAAGCTTCCTGTCGTAGTCAAATACTGGCAGGAAGATGAAGCAGCTGTTGAGTGCTTTATAAAAGCTCCTCGGTCTATACTTACTGCTATATCCCAAGCAACTGGAGCACAGGTAGATATTGAAGCAAGCAACAAGAGAATTCGAATTACTAGCATGGAGAAATGGCAAGCTGAGAACGCCATGGAACGACTTTCGAACGTCCACTCATATTTAGTAAGTGCCTTTTACCTGGCATCATTATAGCAGGCATACGATCTAATACCTACTACCTAGTCTCTAATGGTGGCTCCTCAAGTTGCGAACATCCTCCATGTAGGAGGTGTTACAGAGTTCAGGCTTAGAATAGTTCCATACAGGACATTGAATGAAGTTGCTATCAGACGTGTCTTGGTTGATGGTCCTGAGTCAAAATTGATCAACCACCTGCATACAATGTCCGTCACCGTTATGGAGGTTATTGATCCAGACTCTCGTGAACTGAAAGTCCCGAAGAACATTGCTTTCCCACCACGACTTACAGAGCAACGACGAGGACAGGCCAGCATCTGGGATGATTTCAAGTTTCAACAGCTCGGAGATGCGTCAGTACTTGCAAACTTGCCTCCCGCCCCGCAAGAAGATCCAGCCACGGCACTGTCTATGAAAACCGACTGCGAACAAGAAGATGAACAAATTGTTGAACACCCTTGGCTCTCGCATGAGAAAGCATCCTTTGTAAACAAATGGGTTACTGAAGGCGTAAAGGCTGGTGCTGTCGGAACAAACGTCTCCGAACCAAACAGTACTCTCCCCCCTGAACCTTCTGTTGAAGTTGTTGAAGCACCCAAGCTTCCTTCGGGACTAAAAAGACGTCAACCTCTACCTCCGGCTAACGTCCAAACTGCACCGAAAATCCCACAGCCTATTGTCGAAAAACCCCTTCAGGAGCCCATTGTCAAGCAACCCATCATTAAACAGCACGTTGTCGAGAAAATAGACCCGAAGCCGGCTGCAACTCCCATTGAAGCGAGGGCCCCCAAAGCAACTCCGCAACATCCGGTTATCCCTCCTCCTAGGAACATCCTACCAGAGTCATTCAATACCTCAGCTTATGGTCATCCAAAGAAGTCGCCCCCACGTCGACCAGGAAACGGAGTTCCATTTATGTATCCACGCCCAAGAGAGTATGGAAAATCAACAGGGAGAAGAGCACAGACACTTATCGATATATCGACAGATGACACTGAGTTTGTGGCTCCCTCTACGCAATCAATGCCGTTTTCTCAGATATTGGTTCCGTCCATTCCTCCTCTCCAGCCCAGGCCTGCCTCACCGGCGGTTGGCTCTTCGGCCATGACGTCTCCTGGGATTATGGGAACCTCCCACTCCTCAGAGCTGCCTACTGAAGAGAACACAGATTCTGCTAATGGTTTATTGTCGAACGAAGAAAGACTTCGAAAGTTAAAGCTCTCCACTAAGGTCTCGTCTAGTGCTTTTGAACTTCTTAGGCCCAAAATTATCGACGGGGAAGAAGCCACCAGAGTCTTCCATCGCACTATGGGGCAAAAAACACCAGCTCCAGCGGCTTCTGTCAAACGTGAAACAAAAGCTGAGCAAAAAGCAAGGAAACAGGCCGCGTATTTGGAAGCATGGGGACCTATCCCAACACCACCTGCATCTAAACCTGCTCAAGCCCCTGAACCCAGCCAGTGGAGAAAGGAAAAAACTATCAAGAAGGAAAATATTGATACCAACAATGTCAAAGATCTTTTTGGCTGCCTTAAGCCTGTTTTCGATGCTATTCAATATTTTACTGGTACATTGTCTGTGGAAATTCAACTTGGTCTTATCCTCACCAACTCGGTGTCCAAGCTTCATACAGGACGAACGCTTGACCTCAAAGCCTGGAATTCTCTCTTCAGACCACGACATGGTCTTCCAGGTCTCACCACGGTGTTCAACCAATTCTTGACAACTTCTGGAACAGATATTGATTATTTTTTCGAGCTTGGTGCTGAGGATGAATCTGATACCCAGCCTTATTTCGAAGAGGAACCCACAACTCGTCAAGTTTGCTACGAATTTCACTGTCAAACGAAGGATAGTACTGACATTGTTATCGTTATTGATGAGTCTGGGGCTGTGACCATCAATCGCCCTGAATTCGTCTTAGGAGCGGCAAATATTCATTTTCCTCTGAATATTTGGGACCTTCGAGCCACAGTCAAAGGAACTCAAGAATATATTGCGGCAGCTGAAAGTGGAATTGCGGAGACTGTCAAATGCATCGTTGATAACTTGTATATTCCCCCAGACCGGACAAGAGTTATCCTATTTACTCGTGTTCCAGAGGACAGTGCACTCAGGATCACTAAGATTCTAATGAAACGAACCACACGCCACAAGTACACTGGGAAGTATGTACTTGACAACTCCGAACCGTCGGATTCCAACTGTGAACAGCCTGTGTTCCTCCAGATAACTGAAGTCCAGAGATTGATTTCTGGTAACAACCCTATGGACAAAAACGCCATCCGGGTACGGTCTATCGGTTCCGAGGCCATGGTTGAAGGATCTCGACTCTGGTTCGAAGCGTCTATTGTCAGCCCGGCTATTGAAGAAGTCCTCGAAGCAAACAAGAACCTCACTATTGGAGAACGGGTCAATTCGTGGCGCTCCGATGACTTGCTTGGTGCCGAATCCCATCTTGGAGGCAACATTACTGAGACGGACCGACCAGATGAATTCTTGACAACTGCTGAGCGAACTATAGGCTCATCTGGAATAGGGAGCCTGTTCCGCGTTGCAAGAAAGGTTGTGGAAAAAATTGACGTTGTTGGTTGGGCCAACTACACACCTACCAATTTCATCCAAGACAAATACCCATCTCCATTAGCTTCTGCTGGAGCCGGCCCATTTGCTTTCTCCCTTGTTGGAGGTGGCAGAGAATACGATGATGATGCTAGCAGGAGCGTTACCCCGACCCAGGATGACCTAGGCCCTTACTGGTAACTAGCTACGCTGCTACCACTACCCCTAACTACCTAGAATAAAGTAGATTTTATTTGTAGATAAAATTTAAACCTTTCTAGGGCATGATGGCTTGCCCCTAACAGTATTTGAATACGTAAATTGCTATTATTTCATACTGTAAATTGAGGAATGGTCTGTTTTTCAGAACTCAAAGCTATTAATCAAAATTCTAACAGGTATCTGTTTAACTTTTGATATGTAACGAAGCGAGGCGAAAAGGGCAACATCTGTAGGGACAAAAACAAAATGCGTGGAAGTCCTATGCCTTCTTTTAACTGAGAGAATGGCGGTGCTATTTCTAAGGAATTTACTTCCCTAATCGTCGCCATCATTTGTTTCATCTTCAACATTTCTTAGCCATGCCGCTCTTGCATCCACAGCAGCCTTACGAACATCCCGCTTAGGGTCATCAAGCACACACAGCAAGTCCCTGAGAACAGTCCTTTTCAACCGCAGCAGGGGAGACACTGTAGACAGGCTCTTTTTATTCTCCCCTTCCGCGCCTTGTCCAGCTGGGTTATTTGCAAGTAGAGTTAGGCATTGAAGAGCCTGAACTCGAACTTTCGCTGGATTACCAGCATTGCTAACGCCAGCCTTCTTTGACGTTGACGAATCTGGTGTTTGCACATTTATATCGGCTTCAGTACTGCTGTGTATTTTTGCCGTCCTTGAAAGGCGGGTAACGAGATCTTCCACATAGCCAATTTCGTTTATCACCTGGACCCCGTTTTCGTGAATAACAATGGCTAGTGTTTTGAGCGTAGCGGACTTGATATTGCCGCTGGTTATGGGCGATAATTCGGGGGTTGAGGGGTCAGCGGCAGAATGTAGGTCGAGGGATTGAAGTAAAAGAGGTAACAGTGTCGGTAACTTGGTCATTACTAAAGATGATGGTATAGTGGATAAGAGACCGGACAGCGCAGTAAGGTACGATTCTTTAGAATGGGATTTCCTCAATGATGATTTGTCGTGTGTAGCGGCGGATGTATTGGCATCGTGGACCCGGGCCGATATCAAAGGTATAGCGGTTGTAAATACCTTTTGTTTAACTAGAAGACGAACGATAGCTCCATTTTTAACGTTAAGAATACTGTCTTCGGCAAGGAGAATGCTAAATCCCCTAGCGCAAAGGGTGCTGGTCTTTGTGTCCGGGGAATCCAACAGGTCCAACAAAGAGGTTAGTATCTGTGTCGTTGAAGGCGCTAGGCGGAGTATTAAAGCTTTTGCTAGCCAGAAAATGGTTCGAATGGTCTGTTGCGATAGGGCCGTAGGTGATGATGACGGTATTAGTGAAAATAAAATATCCGAAGCACACTGAATTTCCTCCTTGGAAAGGAATTTGTTGGCTAATAGGGCAACATGGCGGCCTAATGCAAGCTGAATGGAAGGATCAGATTCCTCTGAAATTGAAGCTTTTACGCTTTGCTGCAAAAGGGGTTCGATTCCGGTATTGGTATATGGCAGTGGCGATATATCCTTCGGCAATGCGGCAAGGATATAGGTTGATATAATTATCATCTGTTTTTGCTGGAGGGTTGCGGGCTGCTCTGAAAATAGAGCGGGTGTAAATTCTTCTTCGGTTGTAAATAGAGCATATGTGTTTTTGCACACCTCATCCTGGGTGGCTCGTGGTAAGTGACAGATGATAAGGTTACAAAGTCGTCCCAGGGTATCTAGTACACGTGGGTGGTTCAGGGCCGTTCCTCCTGTTGTAGACGCTTTAGCAGTGCGTCTGCATAGAGATTTGACAATCTTCTCGTAGTAGAAGTTCAGGTTTGGGTCTTTTTCTAGGTCTTGACGACGCTCCATTGCGTACAGAATTGTCGTTAATATAGCGGCGGTATAGGTTGAGGAGCCTTTGCCATTGGAGCTGATCACAACATCCAGCTTACTGAGCAACCTCCTGACAAGGGTATTGAAAACTTCCTTTTCAATGCTTATCCGTGCCAGACTGTCAAGGGAGTATAGATAGGACTCGTCGTCTCCATTTTCCATGTCAGGTAGAGTCGCCAATAGTGCTGGGAAAGTAATATCAATGATAAGTTGTGGTTTATTCTTTGAAATCTTTGCCAGAGCATTGATGGTTTCCTTGCGCAACTCGCCATGCGCAACAATTCGTTCGTGGAGAAGGATATCATCGAAGTACTGCACAAAAAGACCGATTTCGTTATCCTCCAGGAAATTTGGTAGAATAGAAAGTTCTATAAGACCTTTCAACGCTGAGAGCCTGAATGAATTTTCATCTTCCGCGGAGCCCATTAACGATTTACTGAATATTTGTGTAAGAACGTCTTTGTGCGACACAAGCGGGTTTGGAAGGCTGGAGTCAGAAGTAATGGTGGTCCAAGTTCCAAAGACTGTTACAGCCGATTTGAAGAGCTCGACGAAGGTTTCCAGAATCTCGCGTTGCTTCGAGATACCGTCAGCATTTTGATAGATGCTAATCAAAGGGCGAATAACGGATTCAGTTATCAAGGTAAATGCAGGGGCAGATGCAGATGATAATGAGCTCAATATTTGCCGTGCCGGTTTTGCCTGTTTCTGCAGTGGCTCTCGTAATTGATCAATGCATTCATTGGTGACCGGCTTTAGGAGCTGCGCAAGCGGTGATTTATTGGATCCATTCACTGATGATGTGGGTAGCTTTGAAGCTAGCGAATGTAGCACTCGCAGAGCTTCTGCAGGAAGGACTTCATCCTGGGCGTTGAGTATTTCAAACTTGAGACAGTCCCAAATAGAAATGGAATACCGGGATATGGTTACAGGGCCATATGATTCAACACAGCCATTGAGTGCTTTCAAAGCATCCCGCTAAGGACAAAAAGTGTTAGTTGTGATTAAGGAAACAATCGTATTGAAATGCTGAACCTTACCTTTACATTCGCTGATGTTGAGTCTAGTTTGTCTAGTAAGGCTGGGAACGAATATGGAGCAAAAAGAGACGTGGATGTTATGCAAGCTTGCAGTCTATCTTTCAGATCCTGCGCAGTTACACCGTATGGATCGTTTGGAGGAGGTCTAAATGTGATCGGGAAGTAATTGTAAGCAGCATCGAATAGATCCTTCGAGATATCTATTGTGTTAGTAATCACCAATTAATATTTTCAATATAAAGAGTATGACCTTACCTGAGTATGGCCTGATATATCCCACTCCATCATTACTACTTTGAGAATGGAGAAAACAATCATAAGATTGCGGGGATCTCGCTCTCCGCTTACAAGATCCACGATTCCTATAAGTGACTCATCATTCATCTCACGCATGGCTAGAATTCATCAGTCCAGCTCTAATTCGCAGTGTTTTTCCATGTAAGATAGGATACCTTCTCGGCTTTTTGCCATCAGTTCATTTAGAAGATGGAGGACTTGCAATCGCTGTGACTGTGGGCGGGATCGGAATTCCGTGGAATGTTGATAAACGCTATAGTCATAATTAGTATAATAGCAATTAACCGCAGCCAATTCGAAATACACTTACGCCCGAAATGTGTCTTGAGCCATGGACTTATCAAACCGCTCCATCCCGTGAAGAGTGCGCAAGCCAGTGATAGAACCGCCATCTTCAATCCGGGCACAAAAGAAGGTCGTTAAAACTTGGATTTGCTGTCGGCTCAGGAATTTATCTGGGAGAGCTATTATCACCGCCGTCAGGTAGGACACTGCTTTTCCACGTATACTGGCGTCTTCATCATTGATATATTCCCCCAACGACTTCACAATGTCTATCAGTGTAGTCTGTTTGCTCTCAAGCTCTAGATTTCGCAGATTAGCTAGGGATCACGATAAGAGCCTCACACAATAAACTCACTTGACGCAACAACGCCAGCAATTCGCATTGCCTCATCCCGGTCCTTTTCAGCCACCAGCATAAAGTCCTGCAGCTCAGCCATCTTGTCTGCTGCCTGTCTTCGTCTTCCTCTTCACTTCCTTTTCCTACATCACGAAGTCCAAATATTTTCCCGCTTACAGTTTATCCTGAGTTAATTATGCTTATCGATAAGATCACGTGTAACGGCGGTCCCGCAATCTACACACGTGACACAGATCTGCTGACGTCATATCTGGAGGCTTGACCTGGAGATCAAAAGAGCGATGGCGGCGACGTTGATGGATTTGAATACCGCCTATGCCATACCAGACACAAGTTAGAAACCGGTTTATAATATGTGTTCTTAAACCTTGCTGCTCGCTATGAAAATTGTCATTTTCTATACACTTCTTGCGTTGACGTCTCTGTTCGCGGTTTGCTCCTCCCATTGGAATCCTCCCGTCCTATCCAGACGGCGACTGCTGCCTCGAGATTATAGAAGCCCAAAGAACCTCGATCCGGAGCGGAATAATATCGACAGGCTCAACTGGAGGTTCCCCGAGGACCGTGACTCCAAGCCGCAGTTCGTCATGCCCCCGTCTAAAGAGGCTGTTGGCGGCAAAGGTGTCCGCGTTTCAGATATCCTGGGGAAGACTCGAGAGGTCAACGTTTTCGCCTCAATGACCAGAGGCGATGAGAATATCTCAAACCGTCTGGATAATGATACCCAGGATACGATAGTTTTAGCCCCGAACAACGTTGCCGTCCAAGGCTTACCTCATAAACCGTGGGAGAACCCTAGTGATTATGCCACCTTTGGAGTGCAAGAGGCGTATGAAGGGGAGTCGGGAAAGAAACGAGCAAACCAAAACTTGGAGAAATTCATCTTGGCTCATTTGATACCGCAGCGCTGCTGGGAGGCTGGCAAAGAGGTTAGGACTTTGGGAGGCGCGAAAATATTTTGGGAAGAGAAAGATGGGAAGAAATATGTAAGTCATTATATGTATAGTGGTTCCCAGATTAATTGCTTCTAACTTTTGATCAGATTCACCCCGGTAACATCGAGGTTGAAGACGTGATCTCCGAGGTCGCCAATGGTGAGGTTTGGGTTATCAACGGAGTTCTCAACTACTTATGAAACACTTATTATGAGTATCTGGGTATTAATGGGGTTAAGGTAATTTTCTGGTATCTCATATAGCAATATGTTATTGTCTAGCATTTCGGTGGTGCATGGAATATATATTTAGTCGTGGTATTAATTCAGGTCTCTTTAACCATTGTACACATCTCAAAGGTCAAGGAATTTTTCAATTACGCAATAGTAAAAAATCCAAAATCCAAACAGGACTTTTACGATGCCTTCTGTAATATCCGCTCTTCAATTCCATCCAGGATGCAATAGTGTTCCATCACCTCGATGTTCTCAGCCTCTCCCTGGAAGATTTTCTCCGGATCCTGACCAGGTTGGAACGGATTCACAGCAGGGTTCGTCACGCCTACCTGCTGCATCACTTGACCGGCGGCTACTCAAATCGTTAGTGAGTATAATCAAAGTGTTAGGTGGTTATACTTACAATTGTCACTACCCAGGATAAACCCAAAAACGGACTGGAGGCCGAACAGGTTCAAGAAGTACCAAGACAAACTGGAGACCCATCTGACATCAAGATCACGAGTCATGACACCGGACTGAAGCATGGATTTGAATCGGATGGTCAAGGGGAATGGGAGTTTCACTATATAACGAGCATGAAATTAGTCCAATCTCCCAGTTTGTAATGCGGTAGTCGCGCAGCTGAGGATGTCTTACATATAACGAATCCAGAGAAGAAGGCATTGATCCATGACATAATAAGAGTCTGTGGGATCATCATAGCCATATTCCCTTTCATCATCCCCATCATTGCGTCCATTCCAGCGGGGTCCGTCATTGGGTTTGGTGCACCAGCGCCGCGGTTCTCGGGGTCTTTCAAGAAGGCGCCAGTCTTATAAGCGTTGATTAGATATGCCTTTCGGGATGCTAAGCTCGAGGGAGTAAGAACGGCAGATGCGTTGGTGCGTAGGTTAACACCACGGAAGAGAGCAAGCCGTTCCCTAAATTCAGCCAGGCTGGCAGCTGGTTTGGGCGAGCTGGTCATTAAGATCGTGGCATAATGGCGGAGGATACCAGTGAGTATCTGTTGATTATGTGCATCAGCCAAAGCTCCTCATTGAGTGGATGTAATGGGATTGACATACCATGACCACTGAGATGGGTACCAGGATCCAGTAACTGCGCAACAATCAGCATCGTTAGCACACTAGGAACATCAAAAAGACGTACAAGAGAGCTGGATCCCGCAGGATCGTCTGATCCAGGCCTTGAGCAGCCATGTTAACTGCCTATAAGCTTGTCCCTGGGAAGTGTCTGCTTGAAAGGCGCATCAAGTTCGACTTCTCGATAAGCTCGACGATCCTCGACGGTCCGGGCCAAACATGCGTCACGTGATAGATTATCGCCAAAGCTGATGATGCCAGTTTGCTCTTCTAGATGGACAAAACACATAACACCACGGCGGACAATTTGTTCGCTTTGGCCAGTGCTGACGGAGTGTTATATTCATGCGATTTGCTATAGTACTCTCCTACATTTCTAGCGTTTCAATAACTTTCCTGCGCGGAACCTCGAATTGAACACGGCAGCTCTATCTTGTGCCTGCCAGACATTCGACCTCGACCAATACACAGCTTGATTTCTGATACTCCCGAGAGAGAATCAGGCTCCTACATAGCTTTTTCTGAAGTAACTACTGCTAATTGCGAAATATTCTCAAAATGCCGCTCAATTCTCCAGTACCGGTTCCTGTGTATGCTTCATCCGGTAGGTCCCTGATTCTCAGATCGAACCCAGCCTTCAAAATACTATATACCAATACAATATACCATTGCATTTTGAAGACCAGTCCGCTAATATCTGCTTAGAACTCAAGAATACCTCCGACGATGCTATCACAACATATCTCACCCTCGGCCTCCCTAAACCTAACAGATTTGTCGCAAGCCACACCAAAACAGATATCCGTCTTATCATAGGCTATTGCGCAGTCACAATTGCTGGAGTCTCTTTCTACTTTGACTATACGAAAGGTTGGGAGTTCACGGCGCCATGGATGATATATGCCGTAGTAGCATATTTCATACTAAACACCGTATACACTGGGTGGGTATGGCTGGTCGAGAACAGGCAGGTGTTCGAAGGGACCACCCCTAAGGGAGAAACGGTATAGTCCCCTGTATTCCCTTCATTATACATATATATATATATATATATCTAACATGGCTCCACGACAGCTTCAAATACAGTCTCTGTCGAAGAAGTTATCTTCGACATACAAGCTTCACTTCCGACATACTTCTGCTTCGGGAAAAGTAGTACAGGAAAAAACAATCGAGGCTCCTTTTTCCAAGTGGTTTTCGGCAGACGGCACCCTACACTTTGAACCATTTTCAGAATGGCTCAAGAATGAGATAAAGCTTGTACAGACATCTTCGTTGGAAGGTTCCTCTAAATAACGTCGGAGTGCGAGGCGTAAGTTTGAATTGGAATATCCAAGAAACATGCAAGAACTAGAATAAGTTGGTTTTAATGTATAGGCAGTGACTTTAAAAACAATGATACCTTTGTTTATCATTCATGTTATGGATACCTCTATCTGACTCTATACCTAGTCCTTTGCAGAGCAGAAGATATTTGAAACCATTTACGAAGTCGAGCAGAAATGATACCCCGTATCTCTTAGTTTCAATCCTCCAAGTTCTTAGATTTGCTTAAGACGACTTGATTCATGAATACAGAAATAAACAATTCATTTTTTAAATGGGTTTGGTCTATATCTTTTCAAACTACAGTCTCATACCTTAAACAGCCAGCTTACCTTCAGCTTGACGAGTTCGTAGTGCCTTCGAGAGTACCTGGTTTCTCAACAGCGTCTGCTGGATGGCCACCTTCTGGTTTCCGGTTCTGAGACAATCTCTGCAAACGTTCATAATGATTAAAAATGATACCCAGGCAGAATAAGAGGCTTAAACAAGGGATTAACTCACCAGTAGGTTTCGGAGAAGGACCACAATAGTGACTTTTCCAATTGCCGGAACATATATCGATGCCTTTTCCTTAACAGCTGGAGTGAAATTCTACATTATACCCACGCATTAGCAACCAATTATCATTCATAGCCGCGTGTCAGGGGGAGGGTAACATACCTTCTCACTGGAGAAATTTATGCAAACGGCACCAGGCCTAAGCAAGCTCTCGTCAAACTTGAATGCTTCTCCCGGGACACCAGAAACAACCACATCACAATGCGGCACAGCATCCTTCAACGTCCACCCTTCCATATCCTCAACCTCATGTCTGCGCTTCTTGAGCCCTTCTCCGCGAGTAAACTTCTGCACACCAGTGATATCAACGCTGTATACCAATGCACCATCATTCGCCAGCAACGCGGCAAGCGGTCTCCCTACAACCTCAGACCGATTAACTACACATATCGTATGGCCGAACAGCCTGTTCCCGTACGGTAGAATAGTGTTGTATATCTGCAGGTATTCGAGGATTTTGATAACCGCAAGCGGCGTGCATGGTAATATGGACTTTTGCTGCTGAGCGCTATCCAGGAAGCGTATGTTCTGGTACATGTTGAAGATATATCTGTGGCTCAGGCCCTCGACGTCTTTACTTATGTCGACGATTTGCTGCAGGTACTGGTCTTGCCGGTTGTTGAAGATAGGGTAGTATACCATTATACCGTCTACATCGTCGTCGGAGTTTGCGGCAATGATAGCGTCTTCGATTTCATCTTTGCTTACTTCTCGACAGGTATAGCGGAATCCACTATTCATTTTGGGGCTTGTTAGCTTTTTGATGCGTCGTAGATGTAGATAGATGTATATGCGGCTGGTGTGGGTATGCGCACGCGAGCAATGCAGGGTGCGGTCACACCGGCAGATATCAGATAGGCAACAATCAGATAGGCAACAACAGAGACACTTACTTCTCTTTACATGTCTTCTCCGTCCAATTTGCATACATCCGCGCCGCAGGGTCAGTATTCGCAAGGAATCCAACGAGGTGGGGTGGCTTATCCAGTGCTTTTCGCCCCTCTGTGACTTCGGCCAGCAGCCCGCGGGCCACAGAGGCAGCTAGGACGACTTTGCATGATGCCGGGCCGCTTTCAGGTTCCGTGGCCATGATGAATAGATATAATTATGAGAATTAGCAGGTTGAAATGGGTTTGTTTGCTTGTCGAGAGTGAAAAAAAGTTGGTATGAAGCAAAAAGTGGCGGCAATATTTTTTTTAATTGAGTTTTTCTCTTTAATTTTTTTACTTAGCGACTTGCATAGTAAAATGGCGATGACTCTTATATCTTTATGGGATAAATATAGATCTAGTAGATATTATTATTGGACAGGGGTGGTTATGTTTATTTATCCATAGAGGGAGTATGGTTCTATTTGCCGCGATAGCCATGAGCGACATCAACCCCGGTGTATATATATATATATCATTCGACATTTGATAGTACAAGCAGGCTTGGGAGAAAATGTACAGGAAAGACAAAAGGAAATACAGGATAACAGGGAAACCAAATAGTTGAACAGCGGCAAAATTACAAATGGAATTTCTGACTAGAGCGGGATAAGTGTTTTCTGATCTCGAGATTTTACACAAGCTATCTTTCTATACATAGAGTCAGGGAAAACGGAAAGGGAATCTGAGGGGTGACCAAATGCCATATGCATGCCCACACACATCATATCACACACATGGACGGTTTGTTTGTCTTGTTGTACAGGTTAACTCTAAGAGAAGCTCTTGTTGAAGGCGACAATGCAGTCACGGATCTGGGCCTCGAGGTCCTTGCTGATCTGGCCCTCCTTGTCGATCTTGGCGAGAATCTCGGGTTCGTTGGAGCGGAGGTGGGCGAGGAAGTCAGCCTCCCAGGCGAGGATCTTCTCGACGGGGATGTTGTCGAGGAGACCGTTGACACCAGCGAAGATGAGGGGAACCATCTCGTTGACGGCCATGGGCTGGTACTGCTTCTGCTTGAGAAGCTCGGTGAGACGGAGACCACGGTTGAGGGTCTGCTTGGTGGAGGCGTCGAGATCGGAACCGAACTGGGCGAAGGCAGCGACTTCACGGTACTGGGCCAAGAAGAGCTTGAGGGAACCAGCGACTTGCTTCATGGCCTTGAGCTGAGCAGCGGAACCGACACGGGAGACGGAGAGACCGACGTTGATGGCTGGTCGGATACCCTTGTAGAAAAGTTCGGACTCCAAGAAGATCTGGCCGTCAGTGATAGAAATAACGTTGGTTGGGATATAAGCGGACACATCACCACCCTGGGTCTCAATGACGGGAAGGGCAGTGAGAGAGCCACCCTTGTGGGTGTCGTTCAGCTTGGCAGCACGCTCGAGAAGACGAGAGTGGAGGTAGAAGACGCTATTTTCAAGTTAGTTGTCGAACATTTTATATATATCACAAAAGAATTTAAGGAATTGACGTACTCTCCAGGGTAAGCCTCACGACCTGGGGGACGACGAAGCAAAAGGGACATCTGACGGTAGGCAACGGCCTGCTTGGAGAGATCGTCGTAGATGATGAGAGCGTGGCGGCCGTTGTCACGGAACCACTCACCCATGGCACAACCGGTGAAAGGAGCAATGTACTGCAGAGGAGCGGCCTCAGAGGCAGTAGCAGCAACGACAATGGAGTACTTCATGGCATCGTTCTCCTCAAGGGTCTTGACGAGCTGAGCGACGGTGGATCGCTTCTGGCCAACGGCAACGTAGACACAGTAGAGCTTCTTGGTTTCGTCGTTGGAGGAGTTCCATCGCTTCTGGTTGAGCATGGTGTCAAGAGCGACGGCAGTCTTTCCAGTCTGACGGTCACCAATGATCAACTCACGCTGACCACGACCAATTGGCACCATGGAGTCGACACACTTCATACCAGTCTGGACGGGCTGGTTGACGGACTTTCGGGGCAAGATACCAGGGGCCTTGACCTGGGCACGGCGCTTCTCAGCAGACTTGATGGGGCCCTTTCCATCAATTGGGTTACCAAGGGCATCAACAACACGGCCCAAAAGCTCGGGACCAACTGGGACATCAACCTGGTAGATATATTAGTATCTTGGAGTGTGCCGTAAGACGATGTGGTCAATATCAAAACTTACAATCTCTCCGGTACGCTTGACGGTCTCACCCTCCTTGACGAGACGGTCAGAACCGAAAAGCACGACACCGACCTGTCCGGCTTCCAAGTTCATGCACATTCCCTTGACACCAGAAGCGAACCTTTCAATTGCTGTTAGTTTGATGATGGGAAAAAAAAATTAATGTTTATTGTTCGTATATCAGAGTGAGACTTACTCGACAAGCTCCTCAGCCTGGACGTTGTGCATACCATGGACACGGGCGATACCATCACTATCAACCAGCAAGTCAGCATCATCATCATCGAGCAGTATCAACAAAGGACGCGGGTGTCCATCCATTGAGCCGGTTCAATGGCCTGGGGGGGGGGGCAGCAGCCCGACTTACCCGACGGAAAGGACACGACCAGTCTCGGCGAGACCAGCCTCCTCCTGGACACCACGAATTCTCTGCTCGAGGATGGAGGAGACCTCAGTGGGAGCTGGCTTGGCCTCAGCGGCGTAGGATCTGACTTGCTTGGACACAGCGGCCAAGGGGCTGGGAGTACCGGCTCGGACCTGCAGGCAGAGCAAACCTCTCGGGTCAGCAACAAACAACACCTAACGTCAATTTGGCAAACAGCCGAGCAAAACAAGCTGCCAACGCCATCGAAAAGCCGACGAGGCCATCGAACCCATCGCCCCGGCGAGCTCAATGGCTCTTATCCGTGCGATTGAGGATGGAATTGGGCGTTGTCCGGGCGAGGGCGGCCGCAGAGGGTGACGGCCTGACGTTGGGAGAAGGGGAAAACTCTTACAGCGGAGACTCTGCCAGAGACAGAGACGGCCGTCACGGAGCGGCTCGACTGCCGTAGAGCACTTCTGAACATTGTGGACGGGGAGACGAAGGAGTAGAGATGGGGAAGACGTGCGAGAGGGCGCGCAATGGCTGAAGCGGTTGGGGCAGAAGAAGGAGAAGCGGAAGAAAAGAGAGAGAAGAAGAAGAGAAGAGAAGTTGAGGTTGAAGTTTGTGGACGACGAAGAAAAGAACAAGCTTGGAGTTTCGCTGAAGCGCGCTAGGCCGCATGCGGGCGTGCCGAGACCGCGAAATACGCAGACCGTACGGGCTGGCGAGGGCGATATCAGGCAGAAGACGGCTGTATTTTTGGATTCTGCAGCTGTATTCGGTGAAGACTACGCAGATAAACACTGACGAGAAGCAGAGTCGAAGCTGTAGATGGCGAGCAGCCAGGCTGTGACGGCGATGTTGCGGCGGGAAGAACCGGAAGTGCGAGCTGACAATACGGTATTGGTGTGTATTATTGGATATAAAAACTAAAATCTACAGCTTGGGATATAAAGTCGACGGACAACACGACAGCAAAGACGGATATGAATAGACGAGGTGACTGGCTCTCTCCTCCTGCGAATGGTTTCTACTTGGCCTTGGTCTTCTCGGCCTTCTGCTTGTTGAATTTGGCGACCTCCTTGGCAATGGCGGCGTCGAGGCGTGACTTCAGCTCGGGGCGGTAGCCCAGGTAGAAGAGCACCTCGAGCCAGACAAAGAAGGGCGCCAGGAAGAAGGCCTGCACCAGGTTGTCGAGCAGCGCCGGGGCGCGACCCTCGAACACGCCGTGGCCTACAAACTGCAGGATCCAGGCGACTCCTTGCACGGCCAGCGACCAGTACACGGCCGTTTGCCCGTAGGCGGCGAGGAGGTGGTTTATGTACGCTGTTCCGCTCAGCAGCAATGGTGCCAGCATGGCGCCGGCCACCGGTTCCATCAGCATGTATAGCAACAGGTAGACGAACGCTGCTATCGTTCCGCCATTAGGAGGCAGATTCTGGATGCTGATGGCCTCTGGCACAGAGAACAGCGGGCCGGCACTGCCCACCTATTTTTTTTTAAACACGGTGAGTATAGAGTATATATATACATACATACACCCATTATTATGTGCAATTATATTCAGTGTAAGGGAACCCACCAGTAGGAACATGCAGAGCATTATAATTGGCACGCAGGTGATATGGATGATAACATTGATCTTTATCGACCCGTTAGTTTTTCTCTTTCTTTCTTTCTTTCTTTTTTTTTTTCCTTCATCCATATCTAGGTAGAGAGCAACACTCACTGGATGATGGTGGTATGCCCCATACTATAAACCCGTTAGCCATGCCCCCTATTTCTCTCTATCTTCTCTCTTATTTTCAGGGTTATCAATACATACAAAGAGGAACTGCTTCTCTAGGTCCAACATGGTTGCTTTTGTCTCTCGACCAGCGTTCAATCCGCTATCTCTCCGGCTATCGAGTATTGTTTTCTCCGAGTCTGGACTTACTACGATGAAGAAGTCAAGAGGAGGTCGACGAGGGGCGAAGTCGAGACGTTGCAAGTTATCAAGAACTAAACGAAAAGCCGTATACCGATTAGCATGTGAAGATAAGCGAGTTAGCACCACCACCGCCGGCCGTCGTCAATAAACAGCTATAATCTCGTCTCTTCCCACTCACCAGCCGTATCTAGCTCAGTCACACCGGTTCATCAATCGTCTCTCCCACCGTCCGCTGGCTCTCGATGTTCATGCTTCTTGTCTCGCAGCAAAAAGTAGGAGCGAAAAGAAAAGAAGACACGACGAAAACCGCCCGAAAGGAAGAAAAAGAAACCCTGCAAGGGCTAAGCTTCGATATCACGTGATGTATAAAAAAAGGGCGCCAGTTTTGTGTTTTTTTGCAGCGTCAAAAGAGTCGAAGCTGACGACGAGCATCATTCACACTCACAATAATTCACGTTCTGAACCGGGACCTGGACGTCGGCTTCGGTTGTCGCCTGCATCGAGCGCGCTGTCTCTGCCGGAGTGGTCTTGCCTGGGCAGCTGATTCCGTCTGTGACCTGACCTCTGACCTTGCTGAAACTGGAGCTGGGGGTCAGCGTGTGCCAGGGGAGAAAGACATGAACTGATAGCCGTGGGTTGACAGAGCAGCTGAAAGCGCTGCTTCAAGAGAAAAGAAAAAACCTCTAAGGAGCGGCTGAGGATTAGACACCGAAGTGGACGAGCCTCGATACCGCACGGGACGAACGCGCGCCGCGAGACTGCGCCGGGGGTCGATATAAGGGAGGAAGGAGGAGGAAGAAGAAAGCGAAGAAGCTCACGCGTCGAGGCAAAGATGTTCTTCATACACTTCCTTGAGCATGTCCTGACGCTGCATCCGTCGTTCTTCGGGTCGCATGTGAAGGAGTACCTTAGCCAGAAGCTGCTGGACGATGTGGAAGGGATCTGTACGGGCGATTACTACATCGTCTGCGTGATGGACATGTACGATATCTCTGAGGGCAAAATCATACCCGGCAGCGGTCTGGCAGAGTACACCATCGTCTACCGTGCCATTGTGTGGAAGCCGTTCAAGGGAGAGACGGTAAGAGATCGAGACAAGAGCACTTTTATATATACTTTGGAGATCTCTTTTCGGCGAGAAGCTAACTGCCGGTGGAGGTTGATGCTATCGTCACCTCTGTCAAGAACCAGGGCATTTTCGCCGAGGTTGGGCCGTTGACGGTCTTTGTCTCGAAACATGTATGCTACCACCACTCTCTACGGGAGGAGTGGTTAACGGAAGATGGTAAAGCTGACTTGGAAATAGTTGATTCCGCCGGAGATCAAGTGGGATCCAGATTCGACTCCTCCGCAGTATACCGATAACGCAGATCAGGTCATCGAGACGGGAACAAACCTTCGAATAAAGTTGATTGGACTACGAAATGATGTGCGCAACATGTTTGCGATTGGAAGCATCAGAGAAGATTACCTTGGGTTTGTTTGCTCTCGCTATCACCGGCTTACAATGGCCTGTTGGCTGACGCATTATCCTCTGCCAGGACTCTGTAATAATGAACCGAACACTCTTTTTTTTTTCTATATCTTCACTATCCTTGCACGAACTGGCCCGCTGGCTGCCGGCCCGCCATCAACCATCCTAACTGCACAGCCACCACCTACATTTACCAATTATGGATATGCTTCTCACCAATGCAGGCCCTTAACCTCTGCTCTCGAGCTACCGCAGTTCGGCGATATGGAGAGACATAGGGCACGAGGGAAACCCCCCTGGTGGAAAAAATCTCATCCGTACATCCATCCTGGTATCGAGGACTTCTTCCTTTCTCCTTCCTATATGTGTGAGACCAGAAAACAAAAACACTTGTATACTAGAAGCTCTACCAAACTAAAATAATTGAAACTAAACGCGTCCACACCAAGCTCCCTCCCAAGGCACATCCCCCCAAGCCAAACGACGAAACACCTTGCCTGCTGCCACGGCTCTCTCCCTCGGGCCTTTTCTGGGGAACGGCCTATCTCTGAAACAACGGTGCCTGAAGTCTAAAATGGCCCGGCCTGCATCACTATCAACGTCGGGCCTATAGAAATTCACCCCCGGCAGCAAAAGAAACCAAGCGGAAGAACCTGAAACGTCGTAGTTTGCCGTGAACTGACGGGCATGAAGCTAGGCCAGGGGCTCCGCTGCATGGCGAACCCACTGCCAGCACTGCCGCTAAGATGGTTATTTCCTGCTGTCAAAGTACGCTTGCGCCTGTGTTGTTGCAGGAAGAAGCCAGGTCTGCCTCTTGTTCCAGCCGGCCTTGTCTCTCCCTCCCTCTCCGTCTCCCTTTTCTTTTCTTCTTCCTGGCCTGCTTGACAGAGTTCCGTTTTAAACCAGCTTCCCCTGTAGCACGCTCTTTTTCTTTCTCTAACTCTCTGTTGTCTCTCTGCTGGCTGGCAAGAAGTTGTGGTTTTGTTTACTTCCCTCCCCCGTGTATTATTTGTATACAACAAACGCGCGCAAAAGAGGTTACGCCTTTGGCCAACTTTTCTCCCTCGCTCCGTCTCGCCGGCGACAAGAAACCACAAACTACTTAAAGAGCTGCCTCAACCGCCTTCGTCACTCTCTTTTTCCTCTTCATCGTACTCAAGCTCTCGCTGCGTCTCGTCGCTGCCCGTCACGATGACCCTTCAGGCGATCTACGAGGGTTTCCTGGCCAGGCCAGAGCCGGAGTTGCTCGCGGAACAGGCCTCGCTGCACTACATCACCACCACGACCTCGCACTCTGGATCCCAGGACATCATCAAGCACCTGCAGGCCGTCCGCCGGACGCTGGATAAGAAGTCCCAGGCCACTCTCAGCGCCGTCGAGGGTGCCAACTCCCTCTGCCTCGAGGTCGAGACCACCTTGCTCTTCACCTGCGGCGGGGGGCCTTATCTGCTGTCCCTCGACGATAACTTCGTCGTCGACCAGACCGTCACAATCCCGGTGGTGCGTTATACCTGAAGGATTCAATCCAAAAAGAAGGGGAAAAAGGGACAATGCTAATAAACTGTTGGAATAGATCCATATTGTTCACTTTGATGCAGAGAACAAGATCGTGCAGATCCGCCAGTACTGGGACCAAGCTTCGCTGCTGAGAAAGCTCAATGTCATTGGATCACGGAACAACTGGCCAATCTCTGATAGCGCGGAGCAGAAGCGTCTAATCAGCTCGTCCATCGCAGCTGCAGCCAAGTGCTCGAAGAAAACTGAGGCTGAGGCTGAGCCAAAGAAGCCGGAAGAGCGAGCACCCAAGAAGGCCGCAAAGGAGCCAGAGACTCCCCTATCCTTTTTTGAAGCTCAGAGCGTCGAAGAGCCGGTGCCGGCTACCAAGTCTCGTACTTCCACCTTCTCTGCAAAGCCGGCTCCACGAGACTACAATGACCTGTTCCAGGGAGATGACGAACCCCTGGTGACTCCTCCCAGGTCGAGAGACCAGGTCCTGGGTACCCCCAAGACCCTCTCAAAGACGTATACCCATTTCGAGTTTGGCGAAGGAAAGCTGCCTGGCGACCAGCCCGTGAGACCGTCCAAGCAGCCCGGCCACTTTGAATTCGGAGATGAGGTTGAGCCTCATGTGCTAGAGGAACAGAAGAAGGCAAGCGAGAAGTCAAAGTCCAAGCATCCGGGCCACTTTGAGTTTGGAGAGGCCGAGGACTGTCCCATGCCTGTTCGTCCTCGATCATCCAAGCATCTCTCTCAATGGGACTTTGAAGACTTCGTCACTCCCGAGAAGCCCAAGAGAAGACCCGTTCGAGGCCAGGAGGTGCGTCACTTTGGCTGGAGCGACGACGAGGTTGAGAACGTCACTCCCAAGCCAAAGCCACGCATCGCCCATCCGCGACGTGACGCCGAGACCCATTTCAAGCTCCAGGATGAGCAAACCCCCCTTCCAGCTGAGAAGGCCGCTGCAGGTGCTGCGCATAACAGAGGCCTGAAGCTGTATGAACACAATCTGTACGATGAAGATGAGAAACGAGAAGAACCCATGAATACCTCCAACGGTACCTCCAACGGCAACAGCAACAGCAACTGCAACACTTATAGACGCAAGATCTTTGACCCCCAGTGGGAGATGAAGGACGAATTCGTGCATGAAAACGGAAACGCGGCCGAGGAAGAAGAGAAGAAACCCGTCTCCCGAAGCCGTATGGGCGTCGTCAAGCTGATGGACTCCAGCTGGGACAAGTTTGACGAGAACAACCCCCAGGAACAACAGCCCGTCGTCGACCGTCCCATCCGCGCCAACCCAGCTCGCCAGAGCGTCTATTCCAGAAACTGGGGCTTTGGAGACGAGGATTAAAATCTCCCCTTTTCCTATCGCCTCTTTCGGCTGGTTTTCGGCAGGAATAACACTCCCCCTTTTTTCTTTTCCGCTAATATATCTACCGTATTCCACCCATATCTTAACCCTCCTTTATTCAACTTTCTTTATTGACTCTCTCTACTGAGATCTTTATGTTTTATGATCACTACCTCGCCCTTATTTTCTTTCCTTTTTTTTACCATCCCTTTTGCCCTTCGGCTACTAGTTAGGGAGAAATCTTCTTTTTTGAAATCGTTGCTTGGACTGCACTGAAACGACTACACGGGCGATGGTTACGAACTCCGACGAAATGATTCCCATCAGCGTCACTCTTTATTTCTTTTCCCTGCTTTACTACATGTTATTTACTCTAGAGAGAAGTGTTTCGATATTGAAGTGCCATTAACTACTGCTGTGTGCTGTGTGGCTTTGTCCTCGTACTCCTACTCGTGATTAGTTGACTAACTAACTAGTGAGGAGCAAAGCTGCTTATCTCCGAGAGCCCAGAAAAAAGAGCTCGGCGCAAAGTCGGCCATCGTCACCTTTTGCTTCCGCGATAGTAGTATCTTCTTCCTCGAGACGCCTGCCGGGGAAGATTCTGCGTCTCTGCTTCGTCTGTCCTGTCTGTCTTGTCTCTGCAGTTAATTATCGATCGGAATAGCTGGGGGGAAATGCGGTGCTTTTAAATGAGTCTTCATGCCGGCCGGGATCAGCCCTTGACTACTTAAAAGACTCCATCAACCCGACTTCTGCGCACATCTGCAAAACGGCCCAGCAAGCAAGAGACTCTGTCAGAGCTACTGAGAGCGCCGTGAGTATATCTCTTCTGACTGCTGAAAGCCCTTCTTGACCCTCAGAATACTCTATCCTGCGATAGTGCCTGACTTTGTCATCCCACTTTGATGAAAATGGACCATGCTGATATACTCAACTTCACAACCAGATAGGCCTCCATCTCTCGCAGTCGTGCTTCCGGTACCGCATAAAACCCATCGGATTCATTTATATTCTACGCGAGACTACTCCCTCTGACTCCAGGGAGGCCGCTTCGAGGTGCCGGAGTAGACCAGACAGCTCTCAGTGGTCCAAATATACAACCCTCCTCAGTGATCTACAACAGCTTACCCGGAGCTGACAATTCGGCTACCAACTACCAGACTTCAGATATAACCGGACTTAAGGGCCTCCAACTTTCATCAGAGCGGTTCTTTCGTTCGATCTCCTTTCGTTTGTGCACAGAAACCACTCATTCCCTCCACATAAGTACTGCAACCGCAATAGAGGTCAGTGGACATATACTGTCAAGATGTCGCCCACCCCGCCCACAACATCACCCAGTACGCATTCTCCAGAAGGCCAATATCGCGTTGTTCGGAAAAGAAACCGTGTTCCAGTGTCCTGTGCGCCATGCAGAAACCGAAAGTAAGTTGCGCTGCCTATATTATCACACCACACAATTGCACTACTTTTACACGCAGCCTCGCTAACCACGCGTGTTGCCGCCTATCCATAAAGATTGAAATGTAATCGTGCTACACCTTGCGAAAACTGCGTGAAGAGAGATGACATTGCTTCCTGTTCATATGCCCAATCAACCAACAGACGGAGGTATCAGAATACTCAGTCTGCAATGTCGTCGCCAGATGATATGCAGAATCGCATAGACAGATTGGAGAACCTGGTTTTGTCCCTGATGACCAATGGCGCACAGTCGGCTGGACCTACTGCTGCGATTGCTACCGTGTCCGGGGATAGTAGTATAGATTCACGGGGCCCGCAGAGCGCAAGCACGAATACGGTAGACATCGACTTGAAAGATGAAGAAAGTGACACGGAACAGGTTACCAAATCGTTTGGAATCATGAAAGTGGATAACCAGAGCCAAAAATCATATTATGTCTCCGAGGCACACTGGTCAACAATCCTGAATGATGTATGGGCTTGTCTTTCTTTATATGCCATGAACCGGATGAACTGACGCGTTTACTATCTAGATTTCAGAAGTTAAGCATTTCTGGGCTACCCATAAGAAGCAGTACGAGGAGCAGATGCAGAAAGTGCAAGCAACCAAGCAGACACAGGGTCTGAAGGGCTCTGCTCTAATATTTGGTGCCATGTCGTTACCCACCGAAGCAGAGATTATGGCGTCTTTCCCTTCAAAATACACTGCAGATATGCTTCTCCGCCGTTTCTTTGCTACCCTCGACCCCTCTATCAGTAAGTTCAGTTGTCTGATAATGTATAAAATCAAGAAAACTAACAATCTATATAGCGCTTGTCCACGGCCCGACATTCTGGAAAGAGGTATGCACGTACCCGTATAATATTTTGTTTTCCTGTCGCTAACCCTGATGTGTAGTACGAAGCTCACTGGCAAGACCCCTCTAAAACGAGTATGGTCTGGATAGCAATGGTTTTCGCAATGCTTCGGCTGGCGATGCTATCATACCACAGAGAACGAGACGAACCCCCAGAATTCCGAGGGAAGTCATTAGATATAGCCAAAACATACCGGATTGCAATGGCACAAGGGCTAGTATACTCAGACTTCACGAAGCCTCATCGATATCTACTTGAAACCTTGGCATTCCATTTACAAGCTGAGTACTCTCAGAGCTGTGATTCTGAGACGTCAGTTTGGATCCTGGTTGGAATGATTGTCCGTCTGGGGATGAGAATGGGATATCATCGAGATTCTAAAATGTTTCCGAATATATCTGTTTTCCAGGGAGAAATGCGTCGACGGCTTTGGACATGGGTTAGACAGGCGGATTTGCTATTCTCCTTCGAGGCGGGACTTCCGAGTATGATTCGAACGGGAGACGCGGATACAGACTTTCCACGATGTCTATATGATGAAGACTTCGATGAAGATTCCAAGGAGACTCCTCCGGAAAGGCCATTTAACCAGCCAGCTCCTATTGCGTATACCATTGTTCATGCAAGACTCACAACTGTCTTTAGTCGGGTGCTGGAAAAGTCACAGAAACTTCGAGGATCTTCGTACGAGGAAGTTTTAGAGTTGGATCGAGAGCTACGGCATGCCCGCGAAATGATACCCGAATGGCTGCAGATGAAACCCCTTCCCGAATGCGCCCATGAACCGTCTACTCTAATAATGAATAGAATCGCAGTATGTACTTATCCTATTGACCTATTGCCTAATCTCATTTTACTAAGTTTGATATTACAGGTTGAAAGCATCTACCACAAAGCCCAATGTGTTCTACATCGTCCTTATCTAACAAGGGCCCGCGAAAACCCACGGTATACTTTGTCACATCGGGCCTGCATCGATAGTTCGCTTGAGCTATTACGACTTCAAGCAATGCTGCATGCAGAAAAAACATCCGGCAGAAGAGTCCTTCATCCAAGATATTACACTACGTCACTTACTGGCCACGACTTCCTGCTAGCCAGCACCATTCTTGCCCTTGATCTCTACCATGAAGCACAGTTAGAAGCGAACAGGCGGCAAGGTGATAGTCCATATGGCTGGGGATGCGGAATGCAGGAGGAGATGCTTGCTACCCTTCGGCAATCTTATAACATCTGGAACGAACTTAAAGACGAGTCTATGGACGCATGGAAGGCATCCAGTGTTCTGGGATTGCTCCTGGAGAAGATAAGTTGTCGACGAGACAATAGAGATACCACGTCAATGGATAGCAGCTTTGACCCGCAAGATGAGAAACAGAGTGCTGCTATGACTCTGGGACTCCTTAGTAGCGGATTAACGCCCCAAGGACCAACAAGTCCGCCTCAATTCGGAGATTCCATGATAGGAATTGATCGGACGTCCTCGGCCCAGCAAGGAGGCTTACCTTCTAACATAGACCAATTAGCGGGCCTAAATTCTCCGTTTGGCATGTTTGGTCAGATGCCAGACATGCAGCCATTCAACCTCGACTGGGTATGTTGATAACGCATCAACTAAATCTGATATCTCTTTTACTAACAAATTTCCAACAGGAGGCTTGGGATAACTATATCCAGTCAGCCGCCCTTGATCCCACCAACCAAAACTGGGCAGATGTAAATCAACGGCAGGACTTCCAGCAAACACACCAGCCTCAGACTACCGCTGAGAACGAGCCAAATATGTCTATAAGACCACCAACATACCCTCTACGCAATGGTACATATGATGCGAACGGCAATACCTCCACTCACCCCACATACATGAATAATAACGACTATCAAGGAGGTGCAAACGCCTCCTGATTTGGTTTGATCCCGCGCTTTTGTTTATGCAACTCTCCTCATTCGATATCCTTATAGCACTTAACTGAACTGATTGTTTTTACGTATATACATTAATACCATGCCCGGAAGCAAAAGTACATCATTGTCATGAATGAATTCGTATGATAGACATATCAAATGAACGAATGCTTTATTTCTGTCGCCTTGATATCAAAATCAAAATAAACTCCACAATTTCTACAAGCTTTTCACGTGATTTTATTTAAACTTCGGTACTAGCCCAAATATGGAAAAGTACAAATTTTCCCGTCGAAACTTTTTTTTTCAAAAGTTTTTTGCTTTACTGCGAAATCTTCGTTGCTTCAACTCCATCTTCAATTCATCTTCAACCTCAACCGTCAATTTCACCTTCTTCTGTTTATTTTCTTCTTGGTATCTGTCTTATTAAGTGATACTATTTTTCTAATTCTATACTTTGTATAAGACCTTTATTTGACATATCTTCGACAATGTTCGTTCCCTTCTATCTATAATTACTTATCCCAACCAAATTTCAAGCCATTGAACATGCTAACCACCTGTTGCTGTATAGGATTTCTCTTAGACATGCGATGTACCGCGCCGCCTCCGCCGCCGGCGGAAGCGCAGCAAGGTCCTTTCTCCCAAAGCCACAGGCCGCTAGCTCACAATTGAGCCAATTCACAAGAGTGATGGGTAGCCAGCTTTGGGCCTCGCAACGACGACTCTTCACCGAAGAAGCCAGAGACCCTGCAGTCGAAGAAAAGAAATCTATGGTCAGACCAGTGCGAAATTCTTTTGGCCTTCCACCTTCCCGCCCCGAGCCTCAGCCAAAAGCCACAGTCTACGTTGGAAACATTCTCTTCGATATCACCGCTGCGGACTTGAAGGAATACGCTAGCAAGTACGGCAAGGTTTTGGGAACTCGAATCATATATGATAGCCGTGGCCTTAGCAGAGGGTAAGTTGCTGACTTTGCCTTTTGTAGCTTTCCCTTAATTTATGTTGCTAACTTGCGCGGTCTAGATTTGGCTATGTCAGATTTGAGAGTGTTGAGGAGGCTAAAAAGGCCATTGATGAAATGCACCTTAGCGAATATGAAGGCCGTAAACTAAGTGTCAACTTTGCTCAGGTTGACCTCCGGGATGAACAACCCCAGAGAAAGATGGAGCCAACCCGTACCATCTTCGTCGGCAACATTGCCCACCAAGTCACGGACCGCGACCTCCATGCCCTTTTCGATGACATTCCCAACGTCTTCGATGTTCGTGTGGCTGTTGACCGCAGAACCGGTATGCCAAGAGGCTTTGCTCACGCTGAATTCACTGATGTCGAGAGTGCTATTGCTGGGTTTGAGATGTTGAAGGGCCAGGCCCCATATGGCCGCCCGCTCCGATTGGACTACAGCCACAGTGCCAGACGCCCAGGTGAAATCGACAACTCCAAGGCCCCTGCCGCCAACCTAGAGGGCGAGGCGGAGGCCCAGCAGGAGACCAATGCATCCCCATCCGAAGAAGCAGCTCCCAGAGCCGCTCTCTAAATGGATCCTCGAACCTGTTTTCTCGACATCTCTTTCTCCCGCATATACACTTTACCAATACTTTCAAAGTCTAGAGGCTGAATCTACATCTCTATTCGGCGTTCATGCTTGGTGGCTTATAAACGGAGCGTCTGACATGTTTTGATGCTGTCCATGCCTCTTTCATTTTCATGCCCGGGACAAACCAACCTCGATGACCTCCCTACTCTTCTCGCGCCATAATTCTACCTGCTTCCCTCCCTCTTCTCGAATGTTTTTACTATGAACCCATTTGTCCCTTTTCCAGGCTTTCAAAAACTGATTCAAAGCTGCTGTAGTATATAAAGGTTTTACTGTTTTCCTGACGAGTTTTTTGCATGAGGTGTCTCGCGGGCTGCTTTTGTCCTCTCCTGTACCTACCTGGCCATTATATATCATTATCATATTCCATATCACCGCCCCCAAGCTCCGTGCTCACCTTATCGTCTTTTATCTAGAGATTGATAAGCAAGCGCGTCACATGATTTGTTCCTCGGCTCGCTGAGTAAGCAGCTTTTTGCCTCCAAAAAACGGCCGAGGAAAGAAACTGTTCTTTTGCCTGCGACTAGTCAAGTTCCCCACGCCAGCTCAACAGAAGATACAACATCTCATTTTACATCCACGCTCCCTTTAAAATCATTTAACGCCATATACCCGTTGTCTTATAGTCGATTGTTTGTTTTCTCATTTTAAAGATCTAGTCCTCAGCTCTTCATTCGGAGCGTTAATAGCTTACGTTATACCCGGTCTATCCCATCCGTCATCTACCCCGAGCTCCCCGGCTTTCCTTGCACATATATACTGGAGAGATGTCGTTCTTAGGCGGTTCCGAGTGCTCTACAGCAGGAAATCCGCTTACCCAATTCACAAAACATGTCCAAGATGACAAGTCTCTCCAGCGGGATAGGCTGGCGGGTGCTGGTCCTGGTCGTCAGGAGACGATGCGGTCAAGAGGAATGATGGGGGGACAGGATCATGTAAGTGGTGATGGAAGTATTATTTTATTAACAGAAACCAAGTAGCTAATGCATTTTATTCATTCTGAGGTCTAGATGATGGACGAATTCCTCAAACAAAACGATCAGATGCAGGGACCGGCACAGCCCTTCGCCATGGAGCAGATGCGTAGAGAGCTAGAGAACTTCCACCCCTCCCCTCAAAGAACAGGATCACCAGCATGGGCAGCAGAATTCGACCCTGGCGAACAAGCTCGTATGGAGGCTGCCTTCCAATCTCCAGCCCCGGGAATGATGAAGGGCAACACCACTTTTCAGGCATCAGAGTTCGCACGGTTTCAACAAAGCAGGGCAGGTGCCGTACCAGGAGCAGCGAGCCCGATGATGTCACAATATCAGGGACCAATGGCTAGAGGATATGGCATGGGGATGGGTCAAATGGGCATGATGGGCCCCGGATATATGCCTATGGCAATGCAACAGCAGCCTCAACAGCAGCCGATGGAACAACAACAAGACATCAAGGGGAAAGGAAGAATGATTGAACTAGACGATCAAAATTGGGAAGCCCAGTTTGCTGAGATAGATGCTTCCGGCCAAGCAAATTTGGATGAAGAGGCGAATGCTGCCATGGAGAAAGAACTTGATGATTTGGATAGGTCAGTTCCCGCAGAAGAGCACGATTTCGCTGATTTTGAGAATGTATGGAGAGGAATTCAAGCTGAAACCGCTGCAACTAGACAACTGGTGAACGAAGACGAGAAGATCGAGAATATGGCGATGGGCGATTTCAGCGAGTGGGAGAATTTTGACGGTGGTTTGAATACCCATAGCTACAGAGACCCCCAACCTGGGGATTATCTTTTTGAAGATCAGAACGCATTCCGAGCTGTTGGCAACCCGTTTGAAGAGGGAGTACGCATCCTGGAAGAAGGTGGAAACCTATCACTAGCTGCCCTAGCTTTCGAGGCGGCTGTTCAGAAAGACCCAACTCACGTCCAGGCATGGACACTGCTTGGATCTGCGCAAGCCCAGAACGAGAAAGAAAGCCCGGCTATCAGAGCGCTGGAACAAGCCTTGAAGCTGGATCCTAACAATCTCGATGCGCTCATGGGCCTAGCAGTTTCATACACCAATGAAGGCTATGATTCGACAGCCTACCGAACCCTAGAGCGATGGCTGTCCGTCAAGTATCCACAGGTCATCGACCCCAATGAGGTCGGAACTGAAACGGAGATGGGCTTTACCGATAGACACATGCTACACGAGAAGGTAACGGACCTTTTCATCAAGGCTGCCCAACTCTCACCTCATGGCGAGCACATGGACCCTGACGTACAAGTTGGGCTGGGTGTGCTGTTCTACGGTGCAGAGGAATACGACAAGGCAGTCGACTGCTTCTCAGCCGCTCTGGCCTCGACAGAATCAGGCAGTTCGAACCAGAAGGGACAGATACATCTGCTCTGGAACAGGCTTGGGGCTACCCTTGCCAACTCTGGCCGATCGGAGGAAGCCATCGAAGCCTACGAGAAGGCTCTCACCATCAACCCTAACTTTGTCCGCGCCCGCTACAACCTAGGCGTATCTTGCATTAACATCGGCTGCTACCCTGAGGCAGCTCAGCATCTGCTTGGAGCCCTATCAATGCACAAGGTGGTTGAGCAAGAGGGCCGTGAACGAGCAAGGGAGATTGTCGAGGGTGTTGACGGTATCGATGACGCTGAACTCGAGCGCATGATCCATGTGAGCCAGAACCAGAGCACGAACCTGTATGATACCTTGCGGCGGGTGTTTAGCCAGATGGGTCGTCGGGATCTCAGTGATATGGTGGTCAGCGGAATGGACGTTTCGGTATTTAAGAAGGAATTTGACTTTTAAAAGCTTGAGCAATATGATGATGCCCTTAATAGACTTGGAGTTCGTCTTTTACAATCACTCTCACGGATGCGGAGGTTGCTTGCAAAGATATCTACATATCTGGGTACGGTGGTAAAGGGGACATTGGACAGCCTATAGTTACATTGATTTCTATATATGATGAAAGTTACTAAGCCAGCTCGCATATAATGGAAGACTCAAGACACGTCTTCACTTCACTATCTAGTCTCCACCTTTATCCTTTATCTCCATCTCTCATCGTCTATAAAATGATCGTCTTTAACCCCTTAGAATGTCCGAATAACACTTGAGCCGCGTTTTGTTTTACCTCGGCAGAACTCCGGATGGCGTCACCGCCCTTCCCGATCGGGACGTCTCGAGCTGCGAGCTGAACTTCTCCAACTTCTCCAACTTTCTCCGCATAACCAGGGACTTTTGTTTTCGTACTTAACGCAGGGATTTCTCGGCATCAACATCGATATCAACATCAATATCCTCAGATACTTGGTTGTCTCTGCCCGACGCTGATGATAATTCTAATTGCATGAGTCAACACTTGAAACAACGTATCTAACGAACGTACCTGGCTCCAAGGGCCTTGATTTATCAGCTCCCATCCGCATCTCAGCGCCAATCCGTGGGAATCAAAGATGAGCCAACCAACCGGTGCGCAGGCCGTTGCAAGAGCTCTCAAAAATCTCGGTGTTACTGTCATCTTCGGCCTAGTCGGCATTCCTGTTATCGAAATTGCCGAAGAAGCAATCAACCTAGGAATACGGTTTATCGCGTTCAGGAACGAGCAGGCGTGCAGCTATGCGGCAAGCGCATATGGGTATATCACTGGGAAGCCAGGCGTTTGCTTGGTCGTGGGAGGCCCCGGAGTACTACATGCAATGGCGGGAGTATGTTCAGTGTATATATATATATATATATGTTTACTCTTGTTTACAAAATCAACTGACTGGTTACTAGATTGGAAATTCAAATGTGAATGCCTTCCCGATGCTTATTCTGGCTGGATCGGCGGAGACTACTCTGGTCACCAAGGGAGGATTCCAAGAGATGGATGCGATATCGTTGCTCACTCCGCATACCAAGCTGGCCGTCAGACCTATCTCGGTGGACTATGCCGAGAGTGCAGTATATGACGCATACAGAACATGCTGGTACGGCCGCCCGGGAACAGCTTTTGTTGATTTACCGGCAGATCTTATCCAAGGGAAGGCTACGGGGAGCTTGCCGTCCGCTGGCCTCCAGCTGGTTCATGCACCTCCGAAGCCTGCCGGTGACCCAAGTATCATTTTTAAAGTGGCCCAGCTTCTCAGAGCAGCCCGGGCACCCTTGGTGGTGGTCGGTAAAGGATCCGCATATGCAAGGGCCGAAGAGTCCATTCGCAAACTGATTGACACTGCACGCTTGCCCTTCCTACCAACTCCAATGGGAAAAGGTGTTGTACCTGACTCTCATCCACTTAATACGTCTAGTGCACGAAGTGTTGCGTTGAAGAATGCAGATGTTGTCCTGCTTCTTGGAGGCAGGTTGAATTGGATACTACACTTTGGTGAGGCGCCTCGCTGGTCACCGGACGTCAAGATTATCCAGGTTGACATACATGCCGAGGAAATTGGTCGCAACTCTGGAAGCGGTGAACTGGGCATTGTTGGCGATATAGAGCTAGTGGTTGACCAGCTTCTCAAATCACTGGGAGACTGGCACTATCAGCCACCTAATTCACCTTCCTCCTACCCTTCCCTTATATCCGCCTCTGCCACCAAGAATGAAAACAAGTCCCAGGAGAAGGCCCTTCAGGCCACGGCTGCTGGACAGTATCTAACCTTCCAACGCGCATTCCACATTATCAAAACGACCCTCAACTCACTCTCACCTCCAGAGAACGGAGGTATTGTCTACATATCTGAAGGTGCAAATACCATGGACATCTCTCGTTCCGCATTCCCGCTGCAACATCCACGCCAGAGACTAGATGCCGGTACCTATGCTACCATGGGCGTCGGATTGGGATACATTATTGCTGCCCATGCAGCGTATAATCTGCCCCAACCACAAGGTACGCTTGAGGCGCCATTGCCAAAGAAGATAGTCGCCCTGGAAGGTGACAGTGCGTTTGGATTCAGTGCAATGGAAGTAGAAACTCTTGCTCGACACCAGATTCCTGCCTTGATCTTCGTGATGAACAACTCCGGTATATACCACGGTGACACCAAGACAGAAGACGACTGGCGTAACATGCAGCAGGCCACTCTCTTAAACGAGACAACTTCGTCTTCCGCTGGTGATAAGAAGGGCCTTCGGTCTACCAGCCTTTCATACGAGACGAGATATGACCGTCTGGCGAGTGTGTGCGGAGGACAAGGTTTCTTTGTGCGCAATGAAAAGGAGCTAGAAGATGCGACAAGGGCAGGCTTCTTGGAGAAGCACAAGTTTACCATTGTCAATGTCATTGTCGAGCCTGGTATCGGCCAGTCTATCGAGTTCGGATGGCAAGCTGGCAAGAAAGATAAGACAGCACAAGCATCGAAGCTCTAGACAGACACGTTTGCCGGTGTACATCCTCAATCCCTACGATCTCCTGTACATATAAAATGTATTCAGCTAGTTAATATCAACCAGAAATAGGTATATATTAGGAACGAGTATCAAAAGGACCCCCTTTCCAGGCCGGCCCTGCATGCAAGGATAGCTAGCTACAGCCAGCCAGCACCATCCATGACCAAACCGGGATGCCGCGGATTCAACACTCCTTAGCGCTTTGCAGTAGTATCTTCGAGCCGCCTATTGAATTATATTTCCGGCAGGCTGTCAACTCTGTCTCTATTCAATAACGAAGCAATTAACTGTCTGCTAAAGAGCCGTCAATAAGACAATAAAGGCGGCTGACGTCACTGGCGATTGGCTGGAGGCCACATGTCATCTTCTGGACAAAAAAGAAACCATGCAGAAGAAATCTCAAGATCGATTAATAAAATAAAATAGTCTTAAAAGGAGGTCTTAACCGCCCGTCGAACCACCGCTGCAGAGATGGCCTGACTTATAGACTTGCCTGGTTTCCTTCTCTCCTTGAACGAATATATAAAACACGGTCCCTTCCGGCATTGCACCCTCGTTGGCCTCACCATCGATCCATCGCTTCTTAACTGACTAGTCTGCTGGAGCTATCTTGGAAGCTCCACCAAAGGCAGCAACTCAACAGGCGTATACACGCGATATCTGTGCTCGATACCTGGTCTGACAGGCAGTTTCAGACCGATCCTCTCGCTAGTCAAGATGGGCGGCGCTTCGAAGCTCTTTTACCTGGCTGTGTTTAGCCTCCTTGCCCCGGCTCACGGGGAGGACAACAGCAGCAGATCTAGATCGTGTGCGGTATGCGATTAGCCGCTTTACCCTGTCGATATATAGGTTGGGCCATTTGCTAATGGGAGATGTTTTCTCTAGATTGATGCCCGGTCGACTGTTTCTGATGCCTGTGCATCCTTCGCTACGTTTGACGGGCTAAATAGCCAGATTACACCGGTTCTCAAGTCGCTTACGCAGCATTCTGATTTCTTTTCCTATTACCGCCTAAATCTCTTTAACAAACAATGTCCGTTCTGGTCAGACGATGCTGGAATGTGCGGGAATATCGCTTGTGCCGTCAGTACGCTGGAGTCGGAGAAGGATATACCGTTGATATGGCGAGCAGAGGAACTGAGTAAGCTAGAAGGCCCCAAGGCTGGACATCCAGGCAAGAAGCAGCAGAAGGAACGGCCCAAGGAGAAACCGCTGCAAGGCATGCTCGGCGAAGATGTCAAGGAGTCCTGTGTCGTGGAGTACGATGATGAGTGTGACGAAAGAGATTACTGTGTCCCTGAAGACGAGGGCGCCACGGGCAAAGGTGACTATGTGAGCTTGTTGGACAATCCGGAGAGGTTTACGGGATACTCAGGACCAGGCGCAAGACACGTTTGGAATGCAATTTATCGAGAGAATTGCTTTATCAAACCAATGCAAAAGTCACGGCTGATTCCAAACAACGTATTTGGAGCGCCAATGGGTTCACAACTGCAGGCGGTGGATGATTTCCGACATGTCCTTGAAAGCCATGAGGTCAACCAGGTAGTCTCAGGGGCTGTACGTGATGAACTATACCCTCTAGACGATGAATGTCTTGAGAAACGTGTCTTCCACCGACTAATCAGTGGAATGCATGCCTCTATATCGACTCATCTCTGCTGGGATTATTTCAACCAGACCACCGGGAAATGGGGTCCTAATATGCAGTGCTTCAAAGAGAGGCTTCACACACACCCAGAACGGATCGCCAATCTTTATTTCAACTTCGGTGTCCTTACTCGAGCGGTTGCTAAACTACAGAAGCACCTTCAGGGCTATAGCTTCTGCATCAGTGACCCAGACCAGGACTATGAAACCAAACAGAAGATGAACAGCCTCACGCAGATCCTGGCAACCCATCCTCAAATCTTCGACGAGACCACAATGTTCCAGGATACTGTTGCCAACGGTCTTAAGGAGGATTTCCGCAACAGATTCAGAAATGTCAGCCGAGTGATGGACTGCATTGGGTGTGACAAGTGTCGACTATGGGGAAAACTCCAGACGGCTGGATACGGTGCAGCCCTGAAGGTGTTGTTCGAGTACGACGAGACCAAGAATGGGGAGAACCCTCCTCTGCGAAGGACGGAGCTTGTTGCCCTGGTCAACACCCTCGCCCGTGTGTCGCATAGTCTGGGATCCATTCAAAAGTTCGAGGACATAATTAAGAACGAGATCGCTGCTAACGAGGCTGGGGCGGCTAAGGTCGAGAAACAAGATGAGCAGCCTGTTGCAGAGGATATTGATGACGAGCCCGAGATGTATACCCATTCGGAGGGTGACGATGAATCGCCGAGTATCATGACGATGATTAAACAGGAAGCCGCCCTCATATGGCGTGCCTATGTCTTCATCGTAAAAAGTTGGATCAACTTCCCTTTCTTAGCGTAAGTCACCCTTACATCTTACTATGCAGAGTATGTGCATGCTAACTTATAATTTGTATAGCTGGGAAATCACGGTATTAGAATTTAACCGTCTATGGAACTTCTGGCTTGGGTTACCAGTCCCACCGAGGTCATGGGAGATCCATTTCCCCCATATAGATGAACTATAAACCACTACGTTTGGCGGCACTTCTATTGTTCGATGTTATTATTATTTTTTACATTCCGGATTGTATAAGTTTAATACCACTTCAGGATACCTAATGCATGTTACTTTGGCTTATGAGACACCGATTCATTTCTATTTAGATATTATACGAGTGGTAGACAAGATTGGTTTATAGAAATGCACGACAATGATCGATTCAAAAGCAACGTTTGCCAATCTTCTCAGTTGAATATCGGAGGAAGTCCCTCTGCCTCCATGGCAGCCACAGTAGCCGGGCGCTTCGAAGCCTCAACAACAAGAGCAGTAAGTTTCGGGTAGTCCGATTCCATAGGCAGGCCAATCTTTTGCCCCCATCGGTACATGGTAAGAAGGTATGCATCCACGATCGTAAACGAGTCACCAACAGCATGCACACCTTTGAGTTTATCGTCGATATACCGGAAAGATTCCTTGATAGTCGTCATGCCCATGGCCTGAAGCTTATGGTGATCTTCGGGATCGGCTGTGAAACGCTGCGGCCTCCAAAGCCCGGCAAAGGCTTGCCCGTGGAGCGTGCCTGATATATAGTTTGCCCACTCGATCACACGAACTGTATCCAGTGGAGTCTTGCCGAAGAGATGCTTTTCAGGAACAAGGTTTGAAATCGCCATCATGACCGCGGGGTTCTCGGTGATAATGTCGTCGTTAAATGATAGCGTTGGGATGCGAAGTTTGGGGTTAACAGCTTTGAATTCATCGCTGTTGATGCTATCGAATGATACTTTGACTAGTTCGAAGTTCACTCCGGTCTCTTTGAGGATGATGTGTGGGGCGAGGGAGCATGCTCCTGGAGCGTACCATAGCTTGATGCTTGGAGTAGTGCTGGCCATAATGCTGTCGTGCGTAAAAGCTGAGGATAGAATCAGAGCTTGAAGAATTGATATTGGTCGTGAGCTGATAATCTAGGAGTGTTTATTGTTTGAGGGGTTTTATATACCACTCTTCATGATATAGATAGATAGGTATACTTGTCCTGATTATGAATGCAGATGCATTTATAAGCAGCCGAATGGAAGCCACTAGTAAGGCCGAAAACCCCGAGGCCGTGTTTTCGCTAAGCAACTCGCTTCAAAATAGACATATTTTTCCGAGAACCTTGTATAATTTGGAATAACGATAGCAAATGGCCTGATCCATCATTGTTAGGACTCGCTGGAGATGGTTATCTGGCAGAGCTTTTGCTCTTTAAACATGTTCCTGGCCGGGAAAATTAATTCACCCCTTTGGTTAGCCGGCGATCTCAAGAGCGTTTGATTCTGGATGTATTGGTCGCTCACTGACTACAGCGCCGGGTAGACCTCGTAGCATAGGGTATATATACGGAATCATAAGGACAAGGAGCCTAGCAGCCCTTCTCTGATGCAGCAGACCGGAGGGGACATCTCTACGGATGCATACTCTAGTCTATTGAAAATCCAGTTCCGCACCTTAGATGCATATCTTGCGAAACTTCCCCATCAGCCTTGTGGTAATAATAAGAAGAACAAATCCTTCGGTCACAAGTCCACGACCGTGGCGTTATTGCTAACCGGTGAGCATGCAGAGTAACCGTCAAACGCCACTCCAGAAAGTCAGCACTTTCATCTCTGATAGAGGATGGGCAGCCCCTCTGTAGATCTTGATAGCGCTGTTTTAACAGGTATAATCTGCAATACAGGTAGGTACCTGCCGCGGTCCAATTCAGCTTCTTGGTATCAACATTCCACTTGCTCGGGCAGGTTTAACAGCATAGTAGATATAACCAGCTCATCAACAGAGCACCGGGGGTATATCCATCCTCCACTCACTTCAGTCAAAGCCGCGGCCTATAGATATCAACTTGTTGTCGTTTGATATATACATATCTCGAGAAGAAGAAAAGGAGGAGTTGCTACTTTTTGCTCACCGCCCGTTTATCCACGTGATCACCCTTTTCTTTCGGGACTAAGTAACGCCGAAGCCGAAGCATGTGACGCGGCGGCGAGTCACGGGACAAGGAACTTTTTTTACATCCTCGGCTCGTTTTTGCGGCGACGAAGAGAAAAGGACGAGAAGGCAAAGAGAAGAAGAAGAAGAAGAAGCGAAGTTTCGGCTCTGTTCACGAAACCCCCATTCGAATCTTCTTCTTCTTCCCCGGAACACCTGCTTGTTGCTCCAGACTGTGGATAGCCGACACGGCCTTTCTTTCTAGCGTTCGCATATAGACACACCGCTCCCAGCCATCACCGACGAGCTGTTGGGCAGACTCGCGCTTTGACGGATGCGCCGCGGGTAAAGGGGGGCAAAAGGGACAGCATACAGCAGACACACCGCAGACTCCGCGATGGCATCTGTGTCGCCCCCTAAGCCGTGGGAGAGAGCAGCAGTTGCAGCTTCAGGTCAGTTTATGAGAGAGTGACGCCCCCCTCGCAGCTGATATCAGAGAGATATCTACCAATATCAGAATCTTCAAGACTCAGCGGGCTGACCTGGTCATACTATGAATATAGGCTCCTCAGTAGCACAACGGGCTGTAACGGCCTCTGCTGCACCTCAGTCTTCTACTACCGCCGTTGCGCCGTCTTCTTCTTCCACTACATCTTCTTCCTCCTCGGCACCCGATCTGCCATCCAGACCCAGCGCGCTGAACGCCGTTGTCAACCAGACAGCCTCTACCTACTCCCCCTATGGCGCATCGAGACTAGGCACGTCACCTTATACTGGTGGGTACAACAACTATTCATCGCCTTATTCACGGTTTGGGGCGATGGGAGGCATGGGCTCGATGTACGGCGGCTACGGCGGAATGGGAGGGATGTATGGCAGTTATGGTGGAATGGGAGGAATGTATGGAGGAATGCAGAACGGGGACCCCAACAGCTTGACGCATTCATTCAACCAGAGCACACAGGCGACGTTCCAGATGATCGAGAGCATCGTTGGTGCGTTTGGTGGGTTTGCGCAGATGTTGGAGAGCACCTACATGGCCACACATAGCTCATTCTTTGGTGAGTCGACGAACCATGCCATAAACCGACATTTCTGTCTCGCGAGATCGAGTTTGACTAACATGGTGTAGCTATGGTATCTGTTGCAGAGCAGTTTGGGACACTGAAGAACACGCTTGGTTCTGTCCTGGGTATCTTCACACTCCTGCGATGGCTGCGGACACTGCTTGCCAAATTGACCGGCAGACCGCCCCCGGCTGATGCAACCGCCTTGACCCCATCTGCCTTCTCTGCGTTCACCGGCAATAATGGAGGCCTTCCCGACGGCTCCGGTCGCCCCAAGCCATCCAAGAAACCCTTCTTCTTCTTCCTTGCTGCAGTCTTCGGCCTCCCCTATCTCATGTCAAAGCTCATCCGCGTCCTGGCTCGGTCACAAGAACAGGAAGCAAAACGACAACAGGAACTCCTCAACGAAGCCCAGCAGCAGGGATCCATTGACCCGTCCAAGCTCGACTTCTGCCGAGTGCTATACGACTACTCGCCCGATACACAGACCACGGGTGGAATCGACCTCGCAGTGAAAAAGGGCGATCTTGTTGCGGTACTGAGCAAGTCGGACCCAATGGGAAACCCATCCGAATGGTGGAGGTGCAGGAGCCGTGATGGCTCCGTCGGATACCTGCCAAGCCCCTATCTCGAGGCCATTCAACGCAGGCCACAGCAGCAAACAATCACGGCTGGAGCCGCCAGCAGCACGAGCAGCGCCCCGGCTACGAGGACGAGCACCCTGGTTGGCAACGCTGCCGAGTCGCGAACGAAGAGCCTGACTGCATTGAAGCAGGGTCCAGAACCCGTCAAGGGAAAGCCAACTGACATCTCGCTGGAGAACTTCCAGAAGTCCACTTTCTACTCCTAAACCAAAAAGGAACTACCATTTTTCTGTCTAATCTTTTCTTTTCTTTTTTTCCCTTTCCCTCTCGGACGGTGTTAAGTTGGTTATGAGGTCTTTGAGCGTGTTTGGCCTGGTGTTTGTTCAATTATTATTGCTAAATCTATATGTGTTATCCATATAAGCCGGTTGGTTGGGGGTGGGAAAACGGCCGCTGTGTATATATATATATCAACCTCACATCATCAATTCATGACTGACTCTCATCACTCAACGCAACCCTCAACGTACGACACCCCCATATCCACAACCCAATATTGAGATACAAGTCACTACTGTCTGGGTACCCACAGGCTGGAGCATGCATGTAACGAACTTCTTCCGGGCCACTCTGGGGCCAAAAAAGTTCCCCCCCTCCGGCGCTCGATCCCAACCCCTAACATGGGAGCCCCTGGCCAGCGGGCTTTGCGCTCATCAACAGAACCAATCGACTCTGGCCTGAACACGGCTGACGGCTGGACACTTTTCATGCGGACAGGAAGCCAAATAACCGCGTCCTCTCTCCTATCCAGGCTAGCCCGTGAGCGAAAATCCTGCACTAAAAGCTGCATGGCGGCGGGCCTCTGCAGCGTCACCTTGGGGAAAAGAGCGGAATTTATCCCAGGGAAAGGAAAGAAACCCGTTCATGGGAGCGGGCGGGATTCGAAATGATGCTTGCATGCTGCCCAGCCAGGGACCGAGTTATAGGATGGCCTGATATATATATACGGGAGGCTGCGTTGGCGCTGTCAGGGCCGGCGTCAACATCAGTACTTATACATATATAACCCGCCATACTCCGTGCAGGGGGGATTGCCAGCCAACCTTGATCCAGAATACACTATTTGATGCTGGGGATCCCTTGATCGAACGAAGAGCCAGCCGGACATTTTTTGTGCATTTTCCTGCATTTTTCTATGCTGCGTGGTTGAAGTGCATACTCCCCAACGGAAATATATGCACGATGGCTTCCTCATCCTCCAGTCTGATATGTCTCCCTCTAGATCGATATCTAGAGAAGTTCGAATTGGCCCGGAGGCGCTTGATCGTCAAACATAGAGTCGCCCGCGCTCTTCGAAAGGCCGAGAAAGCGTTTCGCAAGGCCAATCCAACATACGCGGACACTCTTCGATTGGACCATATACGCCAGATCGACTATCCAGTCCTCGACAAAGAAAACCGCATATATCTGGACTATGCCGGCTCTGGCATCCACGGCGAATCACAGCTGCAGCGTCATTTTGAACTGCTGCGAAGCAACGTCTTTGGCAACCCGCATTCCATCAATCCGACCTCAAGCGCCATCACGAAGTTGGATGAACAGGCCAGAGCCAGGGTGCTCTCCTTCTTCAGGGCGGACCCATCTGAATACATCGTCATCTTCACCATCAACACATCCAATGCACTCAAATTGATTGGAGAAGCCTACCCTTTCACCGAGGGAGGTGAACTGCTTCTGCTAAATGACAATCAGCCTCCCGTGATAGGGCTGCGAGACTTTGCCAGGAGACGGGGCGCGGCTGTCTCATATCTACCGGTTAAACAGCCCGAGCTACGATGTGACGAAGGCGCGGTAAAGTCGGCTCTGAAACGCAAGGAGAGCATTGACGAGGCCCCCGCCCGTCTCTTCGCCTTTCCCGCTCAGTCGAACTTTACTGGCGTCCAGCATCCTCTCGAGTGGATTGCCGATGCTCAGGAGCAGGGATGGCATGTCTTGCTAGACGCAGACAATTATGCCCCTACAAACATTCTAGACCTGTCTCGCTGGCACCCGGACTTCGTCAGCGTATCCTTCTACAAGATGTTCGGCCACCCGTCTAGTGTAGGTGCCGTCCTGGCTCGCAGGGAGGCCTTTGCTAAACTGGGCCGTCCCTGGTTTGCCGGAGGTACTGTCTGGGGCAGCTCGGTCCAAGCAAACGGACATATGTTGCTGGGAGACAACGAGGGTTTTGAAGACGGTACTATCAACTTCCTTTCCCTTCCTGCCATCCGCATAGGCCTCAATCATATAGCCGGTATAGGCATGGAAGCCATCCATACCCGCGTCAGCTGCCTTACCAACTGGCTGCTTAAAGAGCTCAACGGTTTAACCCACACAAACGGGGAGCCTCTGGTGGTGATATATGGCCCGTACACCTCCGACTTGCCTCGTGGTGGTATTATCGCCCTCAACTTCGTCGACATGAAGGGATGTTTGGTCGACGAGGACCTAGTTGCCCGCCGAGCTGCTGCGCGCAACATAACATTGCATGTTGGGTCTGCCCTTCAGCCAAACACGGAAACATCTAGTGCTGTCGAGTCTGATTCTCCGGATGCCATACAGAAAGTATCCGGCGAGACTCAGGAGCGCAAAAAGCCGACGGAAAGGAGGAGGGAGAGTGAAACTTCCTTCAACGAGGTCGGCCTGCCCACCGGTGGTTTCATTCGCATCTCCCTTGGCCTAGCTTCTAATTTCTCGGATGCTTTCGAGTTCGTTCGGTTTGCATCTACTTTCCTTGACACGATTCCTGTTAACGATGCCTGCACCGCCTGAGATACGATTTATGACACTAATGACAATATCTGGAGATGAAAGTTAAGAAAAATTGCTTATGACTCTTTCGTGTGGCCATCTGTGTTTACGGACGGCCTTTTGCTTGCAATTGTACTATCCTCAGGCAACCAGATGTTGTCTGATACGACTAATGTTCTATCTTGTTTTTTTGAAGCAGGCCTGAGTGAGATTGAAATGCGCTATTATATGATTTGATTTACTATGTTTTGATCGTTCATTGGTTTTCTTTGATAGAAAAATGCTAGATCAACCTGTCATTAACCCAAACAGCATCAAACACCCTTACACTTCTAAATTTCCTAGTGATATTAATACATTAAAACAAAGAAACTGCCCATTTGGCATCAGACTTCCTACAAAGAAATTCCTCAAGTGGTTGACTTGCTCGAACCTGCATTGCTTGCATGGGCCAGCAAGAATTTACAGCATGTAAGCGTATACTTGCAAGCGCGGGTCCAAGTCTCATCACTCTGGTTAAAACCGAGTCTGATGCTTGCGTCACCAATCTTATCACGCTTGATCTCATACGGCAATTTAAGGCCTGTAACTTGCGTTGAATTTTGACGTCGTGGCGTGTTCCCCGGTCTAGAAGCCGAAGGCTCTGCGGGAGTGGATATCGATGTTGGAGTCTTTTCGACCTGATTACCTAGCTGCCGGAGGCATTCGAGGAAGGCAACCATACCTGCATCGAATCGGCGATGCATCCACGGTAGATTTAGTGGCAATTCACCAGAAGAAAAAAGGTCAAGGGGTGTGATTTTGGGCTGTATCTTGTTTTGTGCCCCGTTTGCTCCGTCCTGCCGATTCGTGGACTGAGATTGAGATTGAGATTGAGACTGATTTGGTTGAGGGTATTCGATCTTGTCGATCCTGGACGTCGAGCCCATAGGACGTAGCTTGTATCCTTGGAACTGAAAGCCTATCCGTTCGGCAATGGTGGCGAGAAGAAGTACAGTTTGGCCCCAGGCAGCATTTGTCTCTGACCATTCGACGGGCTGACTCGCAAGTCGCCCGAGTCGTAGCCCATTAATGGTGCCAAAATAGCCGTCATGGCTAATACAGAATGCGTCGTTAAACAGGTTTGTCCGTTGTAGACGTTCAAGTTGCCGGGAGTCGTGATCGTATTTCACATTTAAAGCGTCCCGCTCGTTTTGGAACTCAGATAACGTCAAGGCAAAGGCATTACGATCATGCCAGAACTGCTGCTCTTCCAAGTCTAGTTTTCTTGACTCTTCCTCTAACTCGGCGATCTCTTTATCCACTGCCCTTTTTTGGTTCTCCAATTCAAGTAACTGGTCAAAGGCCTCGGCTTCTGCTTTGAGGGTTGCCTCCAGCGTTTCCTTCACGGCCGCCATCTCATCTGCTGAAGGGATAGAGGTATTCAGACTCTTGAGAAATGAGATATATGCATCCCGCTCCTTTGTGGCTGTTGCAAGTTGGCTCTGCAACCCGTCAACTAGCATTTCTGTACAGTCAGTGCATATAGGATGATCAATATCTGACCGGGCAGATACTATCTCGAATATCCGCGCCGTCCGCTCGACCTGATCTGCAAATAATATTTCATGGCTTTGTGGTTGAACACCCGAGGTCTCCTGTCCCTTATGTCTTCCCCTCAGCTGTTGACTGGGTCCGTTTGACTGGTAAGACGAGGCGTGTAAGGACTCATTCAGCATTACAAAGGACATTCCAGATGCTGGATCCTGCGCTCCAGACTCAGGAGTACCTCGTCCATGCCGTGATGAGGCCGGTATCTCTTTTTTATAAACCGGGGAGGTTACCCGCTGCGACGCTTGATCATATCGTTCTTTGCGCTCTGGAGGGTACGAGGGTCGCGAGCGAGCCAGACCAGCTGGCTTTAGAGTAGATTTTCCTACAGAGCCTGTTGGAACAGTTAGATCATTCCATATATCCCGTGGTTTATGGCGTTGTAGCTCAACTTACCTACTAGAAGATCGTATGCTGCTGGGTTAAGCTCCTCAAGAGAACTATCCAGCTTTAGAGGCGTGCGACATTTCTGGCAATACATGGTTCCAGCTGTGTTTCCCGGCGAGCATGACTGTTATACAGGCTTCTCAGAGAATTCCAGCTACATGCTGTTGTCGTAGATGGTGGGAGTAGCGGTAGTCGTTGGAGGCGTTGTAGTTGAGCTTTGGACTTTTTGGCCCTATGACGACGTTGGCCCTCTTGGCGTGTGATTCAACTAACACTGTTTACTTCGTGGTTCAAGAAACATTTGGATGGCAGCACAACGAGAATACAACGAAGGGTTTGTTTTGCTCTTTGACAAGTGTTTCTCATCTGGACCTTGTTTGTGCCGGATGGCTTAGTACCACTTTACAGCAAACTGCAATGCGCGGGCGCATAACTAGCGATACCTATTTACGGAGATGTCACCACCAAGCAAACGCCGCCGGATGGACGGTCAATTCAGCCCAAACGACGGCCTTTTGCACGATTTCGATGTGAACCAAGCTAGAAAGGCGAACGACCTGCGGCTAAAGTCCCGATTTGAGTCCATATTCGAAAAGTACGGGAAGGATTTCAGCTCGGTTGGCGACGAGATAGATTTGGCCAAAGGGACGATAGTTGTGGACAATGGACATCTCACGGAGATGGGGGATGAACACGACGTTGGAAGAGGACTTTGGGATGATTTTCATCCAGAAGATGAGAGTGAAGCGGAGGAAGGGCCTCTAGGCCAGAATACTGAGCCGACGGCGGACAATACAGGGGATCCTGAAACGGTGAATACGTTTTTCAAAGAATGGGTGATTCAAGATGATTACGATGCTACGGCTGGAAATGAGGAACAACCTGCTACAGTCAATGTAGACTTTTCAACTATTTGCCCGGAAAATCCCCTACCTGTGGAAGGGTTGAAAAGGTCACAAGAACTAGTTAGTACACCAAGTTCTCAGCTTATTGAAAGCGAGGGCATTGTATGCTGCGGAGATGCCAAAGGCCACGAAGACAATAATATTGCTGGAGAGTCTCTATGGGACGCACCTCCGCTGCCAACAACTGCCCTATCAGCCAGCTTAGAGGATATGACAATTACAACGACCCAACTTATTGAAAGGACGCCTTCTCCAGACCACAATAGATCAATATGGGCCGCACCTCGCTCAAGACGCAGGCGACTACCCCATATAAACAAGCGGAAACACCCAAAGTTAACTGCAGCATGCAAGTCAAAGTTGGTCTCCAACGATTCCGATTCGGATGACCCCATTCAAGACCATACACCTGTATCCTCTACTTCCAGGCGCCCTGCTACTTTTGATTCCGTTACCCCTGCCAAGGATACCATGGTTCGAATGCCTACTGAATTTAAAGACATATATATTCCACCGCAAAACGACCCAACCGCCACTATAGCGGAAAATTATGCCAATGGTGTTACTATTAGTGAACCGGAAACAATGGCCAATGTTACCGTAGATACCCCTGTGGCTACCAAGAAGAAAAACCCCGAGACTCCAACACATCAACCCATTATAAATCCTGATAGTGAGCCCGATCTGGCCGTCGATACACCTATTGCAGACCCAGGCCCCGAATTGAGCTCCGTTAATGGAAGCCCAAGTGCTGAAATAACGACTCCAAGAGGCTCCTCTGAAAATCTCACCCCTCGGGAGGTTAAAACATTAGTCACTTTACGGTTAGCTAAACGGAAGCCGTGGCGTGAAGTGTCCCTGGCTATTCCTTCGCGTTCACCAGCTCAACTACGACAGTGGTATTATGCTTACTGTAAACACATCAGTGGCAATTTATCTACCTCATTAACGTGGACGGATTCAGATCGAGAGGCGCTTGCATCTTTCAACCTAGATACTGAAACTTCATGGGATACTGTACAATCTAAATTTCCAACGAGGAACTTAGTGGACATACAGCATGAATGGATCAAGATTTGCGTAGGAGGAACGATCTGGCAAAGTTGGGTCGATTCAAAAACTCCCAGAAAAGCGAAAAAGCGACCATTTACGCAGGATTCATGGCTTCAAACACCAGTTCGGCCTTCTGTCACAGTTCCTTCCCCACTACGGCCTGGAACCGTTTCTAGTAACTCTTCGGTGCATCTGACAGTGGAAGATTCTCCACTCGGACCTGCTGAAGGTACAGACAATCGGGAAGAAAGTCCTGATCCTCTATCCGAGGCTTTCGAAAGAGCATGGCATAGCTCCGGTTTGTCTAGTGTGCAGATCAGCACGCCACCAAGAGCTTCTGGTTCGCCAAAGAAGCATCTCTTATCAAGTGGTAAGACCCGGAGCGCTGTTGTACAAAGAGGTGGTATCTAATGCGTCCTCTTCTGGCACAATTTGGCCCCAATATTCATGAAATAACCGGTAACTGCCGAGGTAGCTGAAAACCCAGCAGACGACCTGGTATCACACACGATGTCGCTTGCTCTTCACTCCTTAGCGTTAAGAACGTCCTCAAGCTTAGTGCCGACGGCTCCTCCAACGTTGCCTGCCTCCGCCCAAAACTTTGACAAATGTCTGGTTCCAGAATCACAGAGGATTGTCACAACTCTATGGCCAGGGCCAAGCTTTAGGGCCGTTTTAACGGCAGCAAAACCTGTGCAGATAAATAAGTTAATACTTCCCGCAAGAGCATGTATGATGACAAGTAATGACCTACAATTTACAGCACTGCTGCTGCCAATGAATATACCATCCTTCTCCACCAGCCAACGTGCCATAGCAACGGCTTGTGCATCAGTGACTCTTACAGCGTCATCCACTAGCTCTCGGCCAGCTTCAAAATTTGCAGTGACCCGATTAATCCCTATTCCTTCCACAATAGAGTCGACTTGTTGCCTCCTCCTTGTACCTTCTCTTTCTTTTGTATCGAACATCACGCCGTAGCGGACTCTATTATACAGTCCACTGCCTTGAGGGTCCGCAAGGACGACGGTCATGTTCGAAACTCGAGGTTTCAGATACCGTGCAACTCCAGAAATGGTACCTCCCGTTCCAGCGCCGGCAACAAATGCGTCCAACTTACCCTCGCACTGTACATAGATTTCTGGCCCTGTCGTTCGATAATGGGCTTGCCAGTTGGCAGAATTCTCAAACTGGTCTGCAAAGAAACCCCGGCTTTGTTTAGCAGCAGCATCCGAGGTCATGGCCTCTATATTTGGCTTTTCAAATGGTGAAGATTCACGCGAAGTTTGTGCCGCCTTTCCGTGGGAATGCGCCAGACTTCTAGCCCTGTTGACAAAGTGGCCCGTTTCTACAATGGGAGCCGGGGTAACTCTGTCAACGACCGCCCCAAGTTTAAGGAGCAGGTTTGATTTTTCTGTCGATTGATCCGACGGCATGCAACTGTGTAAGATATGTAAATATAATGTACTTTGCCAGAGAAAAGGTATGATCATTGATTCCATACATATGTGCTAGGTATCCTCTTGCTCTTGCCAGGGTGGCAAGGGATATTCCTGTAGAACCTACAGTGCCTTCATAGATGGCATCTCCCACAAATGGAGTAAGAAGGCCATTCGCTTCAGCCTAGTCCACGGTATTAGCACAGAGGTATTGGTTTGGAATAGGTTCTAATCTAACCTCTTGTATCATACTTAACGCAACGCGGTCCTTAGGGCTTCCTCCAGCGCCATTTAAAAACTGTTGAATAGAATTAGGAACCGGTTATAAAATAACGGTTTATATTTAAGCAAACGAAACATTAATCTTACCTCTGCTTTCGCTAGTATCTCACATCCTGTCGCCTCTGATAGAGATCGTATACGGACCATAGGGGTGTTCCCGATGCAACCTTCAATGCCGTCCACTATTGGGGGAGGCTGTGGTTTCTTTGGGAGTCCATGGTATTCTATTCCGTTGGCTGTGGAGAGTCCATTCATTGCATCTTCGCTTCCAGGCTCCGTCCGGCTTATTCCTCCCTCAGAGCGAAGGAGTCTATCAATTGCGATGGTGCATATAGCTCCTGTTGCGAAAGCAGCAGCCACATAAATGGGCATGCGAGATGACGCTTCCATCCTGAAAAGAATTGGCTATAATATTACTCTCCCTACCTTGACCCTCATAGATGTTTCAGCGTCATCTCCAGAGAAATCTGAAGATGCTCAAATTAACTCTTTATGTGGTGCTGGTGGAAATCGTGGATGGCAGTTAGTTAACTAAAAGCTCGGACCATCTCGTTCTCTCCTCCCGAAACGAAAACATCGAACTTCGAGCTCAAACAGCCATCTTTGCTTTTGACAAGCAATGGATTCGCCGGTTGTCTCGCACCTCTTCCGCCAGCTATTCCGGCATCAGACGACTCGGTCTTTATCCTATTCCCAGCCATTGCGGGCTCGGCGCTCGTTACAGCCATGTTCGTGTGGACATCAGCAGTCACGCTATGCCTCCAGGAAGCTCGGGAGCCGGCGAAAAAAGGAAGACGAAGACGACACGATATGGAGGCATAGAATAGACCATTTCCCGAAGGACATGTCGCAGGAGCTCAGAGATTATCCGTTGGTTACCGCAGTGGAATTGCGGAACCGCCGTGAGCGGCCGAGGAGAGTGAAAATGTTGACAAGAGATTTCATCGAGGGTATGGGCCCGGGAGTTGAAGAGATCATGCAGCTTTCAACCGCCGCTCAACAAATCTATTCTGTCAATTGCTAATTTTATCTTCTTTAGACAGCCTATACAACCCGCATTACGGCTACTTCTCGAAGCACGCGACTATCTTTTCGCCTGGCGAACCTTTCGATTTCAATAACATCGAGGATGGGCCTGCATTTAACAAACTGTTAGACCAACGATACGTGGAATTCGAAGATAAGCTTGACGAGACGAATTACGATGAAACAAGACAGTTGTGGCACACACCCACTGAGCTCTTCCGCCCTTATTATGGGGAAGCTATCGCCCGGTATCTCGTTACGAACTATAAGTTGACACTTTTTCCATACCATGACCTGATAATCTACGAGATGGGAGCCGGAAACGGTACGATGATGCTCAATATTTTGGACTACATACGAGATGTTGAGCCGGAAGTATATCAAAGAACGAAGTACAAGATCATCGAGATTTCGAGCAGTCTCGCCAATTTACAACAACAGAATCTCAATCACTCCATTCATGCCGGTGGCCACGGCGGCCATGCTGAGGTTATCAATCGGTCGATATTCGACTGGAATACATACGTTCACTCTCCCTGCTTTTTCCTAGCATTGGAAGTCTTCGATAATTTTGGTCACGATGTGATCCGTTATGACATGGAGACTGGGCAGCCCAGGCAGGGATGTGTTCTCATAGACTCTGACGGGGAGTTTTATGAATATTATGTTCCGGATTTAGATCGCTCAGCCGCTCGATTCCTGCGTGTTAGGCAAGCAGCGGCCCGCCGACCGTTTACCACCCCACTAGGACCCCGGTTGTGGCGCAAGTTGCAGACAGCGCTTCCTTTTGCGCCAAATATGACACTGCCAGAGTATATTCCAACTCGACTAATGCAGTTCTACGATGTTCTGCATGATTATTTCCCAGCCCACCGTCTTATTGCGAGTGACTTCAACTCTCTCCCAGACGCCGTGCCAGGTTTCAATGCTCCAGTTGTCCAAACTCGATATCAAAGAAGGAATGTTCAAGCAACAACTCCATATGTAAGTAATCTCTGCAACTTATTTTTAGTTATAATGCTCACTCTGCTTTTTCTTCAGGTTCATCAAGGATATTTTGATATATTCTTCCCCACCGACTTCAATGTAATGGAGGATGTGTACCGGGCGATCACCGGTAAACTCACACGGCTAACGGGCCACGATGACTTCATGAGGCGTTGGGCATATCTAGAAGACACTCAAACGAAGAACGGCGAGAACCCCCTCCTAGGCTGGTATAAAAATGCCAGTGTGATGATAACTGTATAATACGAAATTTCTTTCCCAACTCTTTGAATATACTCAGTGATGAGATTTCAAGCAATGCCCAGTGTAATAAGTCATAATAACAAGTATGTGATTTTATAATCAAAACATTTCACTCTATGGGCAGCGAATGATTAGACAAATTAAGTTATTTTTGAAATAGTTATTCAGCTGATACGTAGATGTGGAACTAACATCTTGATGATAGTTAAATTATTGACTTAAGAGTTTATTATTATAACATTTATTATATTAGGTGGAAGTATGTTACATACTCGGATATCAAAGTATATTAACATTCTAGTGGTGTAAAAAGTTTCGTGGACGCTAAACTTTCCCCTTTTCCCTTTCTCGAATATATTTCTATACAATGCAATGTCTAAGTGGATGGAAGGAAGGAGCAAATAACAGTTAACAGACAAATGTGCTAGGGGATACGGGGAGAACGACTACAAGCGGCTATTAACATCACGCTTCTTGGAAGCAGAATCGGCAGCCTCGGCTTCCTCACGCTCAATAGATCTAGCGCGCTTGCGCAACAGCCGACGACGTTCGATGTCATCCTGGTTATAGTATGGATCCATCAGCGTATCGCCATCTCCGTAATTCTGTTCAACATTAGCCAGTTGTGTTGCTAACAGTCAAGGGTATGAAGGTATGGTAAGGTAATTAAACTTACAAATCCTGCACGGCGCTGGAGATGCGCTGGGGCTTCAACCATCACGTTGGTACGCGGATAGAAGCTGAGGAATCGATCGGTAAGATCTCTGGATCCTGGAGGGGGAACAGCATCTCCACCTAATGGGTAATGCTGGGAGAGATTACCGGCACCACCGTCGTACGAAGTGGCATTGAGCGCTTCCTGGTTTGACGACTGAAGCGCTTGGACGGGAGCACGGTCAGGGAGTGCGTTCCTCTCTCTCGTGACAGGATCGTACGGCCCTTCATGGTGGTAGAGGCCAGCCACATTGTCCAGACGATCAATACGGTCTGGCTGAATACGCGGGCTAGGTGTAAGCTGCCCGGGATCTGAGTCCGGCTGTCTATGCAAGCGAGCGCTGCGCAATCTCGCACTCTCAGATGAGGCATAACGTTGACGCCGGACAGATGAAGGGCCTCCAGGTTGGTGCAACTGCCGCCCACGCCCGGGCTCATCTTCAGCCACAAACCCAAGCACTGAAGGAGCAGCGAAGAAGCGACGGTGAGGAGGGATAGCCTTGTGGCACATTTTCGAGCTTTTTCTGCAGCAATAACACTATTGCCAAGGCTAGGATATGTAGAACAGCTTGCTTTAGAAAGGATATAGTATATGAGTATAGCGAGCTGTTATAGCCAGTGACTAGTAATCTGAGCTGAAGCGGGTATGGATAGATGTGAAAGAAAATATCCGAGAGTTGGAGGTCAGAGCCAGCTTTATACCTGCCCGGGTGGCAGCGTGGCCTGCAAATTTTGCCATAACTCTACTGCTCTTGCCCCAAGATGTCATCGACCGAGCCATAGTTTATCTGTGTTAAGGTCAGGTAGGCGCGACGGCTGGAATGACACAACTGACTGAGGAAATTTTTTGTAAGGTGCGTCCATGGATTGGGAAATGTATATCAGCAAAAACAACGTCATTGACTCTCCTGACACATGATTGGCCAGGCGACGGGCCAAGCAAGGCTTAGTCATTCATGGTCCGAGCCGCAAGTGGGTATCACGTGTATTTAAAGTGATTACTCAGCAGTTAGAATCAACGTCAGTGAAAGTCATGAAAGTATCAAAGCAAAGGGAAGAAAAATAACGTCTATTGAGGTGTCAGCCAAAACCAATGAGAGGATAAGCATTAACATGAAAAATCCACCCAGAGACCCTGCTGTACTAATTTTCGGTTTGTTAATCGATACCCAGCCATAATGGTCCCCGAAAATACCCACACGGCTATGCCAACGCCATCGAAATGCTAGAGGATCATATTCTAAAGGTTATCGACTTATCGTCGCGGAATTCCTGCTGTTTGAAATATCGTTCACCGGAGCAGCTATTGCGACATGTTAGTGAGAATCATGCCAGACTGGTCACGGTTATATTTCCTTACCTCCAATGAATCAGTCCCATGCAAACGTCCTTGCACCCTTTAGTAAAGGAGACGGCGAGGCTTTCGGGTATTTCAAGATTATTATTTTCGCCTCCCTTTTGGAACATGCGTTCTACCACACGTATACCTTTGACTTCATCTTTTGCCATTTGGAAGCTAGTTTGCATTGCTGTGTCGCAGTCCAGCCCATAGTTCATCATAATGACAGGGATAAGGTTCTCAATTTGGTTGTCTCTCTAGAAAGTGGCAAAGCTTAGATGGGAGTCGAGAACGATAATTGAAGAAAAGCAACTTACTGCTTCCTTTCGCATAGATAGCATGTCGTTTGTGCTATACTTTCGTTTAGCCTATTGATACCAGTAAGGAGCATGCGTGAACTTACATATGGACAACATATGATGTCTGTCTCCACAAAGCCGCAAATGCTGGATCTTTCAAGTGTTCCATCGAGATATCAATATCGTAGGCGAAACTATCTCGCGCTTAGTTTAGGCCCATGAGCAAGTATAAATTCTCTAGTCACATACGGGAGAGTGGCCAGCACCGGATAAACCCCTGCCGTAAGATCTCGCCTCTGCCAGTATTCTGCTAACGAAGGGACCTTTCCTTCCTGGAAAATGGAGTCAATTGTGTCAACGCTAGCTACGTATCGTAGCATCTTGTCGAGAAACACTTCGCGCACATCTGAATAATCCTCCCTGTCAGAATCTGACCCGAAGTCTGAGCTTTTACTCGTGCAGTGAAGGAAAAGAAAAGAAAAACTTACTTTTGCTACACGTCTCGCGGATGTGTTGGCCAACTTCATCCCAGCAGAGTAATGCCTTTTGCTGTTCCTGGGAAAATCTCGATAAGTCCGGTTGTTCCCCGATCTCTAACAGTTGGTGTTGGAAATACTCCTTGCTCTTTTTCAAGTAGCTTGCTACACCTTTTGCATCATAAGTCAGGGATCCGCAATCAAATTCTAAAGCCACATATCCTTGGTCAGTCATCATATAGCCCTCTCAATTAGGGGTATACATACGATCGTCCCAAATAAAGTACTATGTCAAATAATTAGCATGGTTTACAAGTGTCTCAAGAGTCAAGAGTCAAGCGATACTAACCCATGCAAATGATTTGGCGACTGTACATAGCTTGTCGAATGATACGTCCGCACAGACAATCGCTGCGAATATGGTAAAATCGGCCTTTTTCAACTTCATGCAAGTTTGCGGATCATCAATCCAGCTACTCTGGTGAGAAAATGTTCCACATCAATTTCACATAGAAAAGAGCGCTTACATGTCAAGCCAAGGGTTGATAACTTCGTCACGGGCTCTTTCATACTCTTCGTGCAATTTTGGGGACCACTCTGGGAACAAGCTGTACAAACTTGGGATAGAGGCCTCCTGGCCTTTCAGGGAGTTTCGGAACCCCTGATGGGGCAAAAGGGTTTCCGGCGCTGTAGCAGCTTTATACAAGGCGCCCTTTTTATAATGGCTCTTATCAGGTGCACGGATCGCGCCAGTAAGGAACTGGAATATATGACTTGGATACTGTCAGTCACTTATTCCACAAACTTTTAGAGTAAAGAATGGACTTTGGGAGGTGCAGATGAGACATACTACATTGAAGCGAAAAAAGTATTCACCAAGTGTTGACGAAGTAAACGCAGACGCGCTCAACGATCCTTTACCCGGGGAAGGATTGGGAAACAAGACTGTGTATGAATAGATGGGAAGATGGATATTCTCCCGAGTTCAAGAGGGTTCATCTCCAATTTATAATAATTTGAAGCAGAGTGATTCATCAGGGTATAACTGTATTGTATGCTTGCATATAGCCATTTTCACCGTCCCTTGCATTATTTTTGCCACAGTACATAGCAATTATAAACCAATACCATGGGAATAGTCACAAGCGATACCGATTATCAGGTCTCCAGCGCTCAATTTTTTTTGGCCTATGAATCAGCATCAGAACGGTAAATTCAGGAACGACGTGGTTTCATAGGGTAAACTGATCCATGGCTAGCTGAGTTTCGAGGCAGAAAGGATATAGAGTGCAAGCCAGAGATTTAGTTATGCACTCAAAAATTGGTTATGCAGTCGTGTCACTGGTTATGGGGCTGTGTTCGCTCTCGTTAACAGGGTATTTCCAGCTATAATAGCCCATGTTCCCGTGTATAGAGTGGCAGCACTAGGATAACTAATAGATCAACCACTTGTCGTACCCATCAATCAAATACAGAAGGGTAAAAGCACACATGTTAGGTCTCCACGTCGTGCACTGTGGCAGGACAGTCCGGCTGAGAGAGACGGAGGTCCAGCTGCGGCTGATAACACGACCACGTAGCGAGATCGGTAGTTTACTTCTTGAAAACAAGCAGTTCCACATGCACCATTGCTAATAAAGTATACGTCACGAAGTTGATCTGCACTGTAAAATAACTCGTTAACTGGTGTGGCAGTCACTGCTAGTTTCGTTGGAAATTTCCATGGCCATGGCTAACCATTAGTTAGTTAATGTTATCCGTCGCTAATCCACCAACTTGACTCGCTGGCTAACCGGAACAGATTTCTGGCTAGGTCTAGTTGCCGTGCCTGAGTGGCAAACCTATTCACATTCAACAAACAAATCCCAGATTGCCCAATGAGGGCCAGTAGCCATGTCTCTTGTCCAATACTCCGATACAGAGTCTGAAAGCGGATCCGGGCGGGAAAACAAGGACGGCAGCGCATCAAGATCGACAAAAAGACGCTGCCGTGAGCCTGGCGGTGTGCCGCAAAAATCCCAAGGGCGCGCTGCCGCTTTGCCGCCACTGCCTACTGAATTTCGAGATTTGTACTCGACATCCGCAAGAATCAGCGTGCAAGATGATCCCAGCCTTCACAATGGAAGGACAAGGGCAATTCCCCATGTAGTTGGTAACTGGCCAACTCACATTTACCTAGAGTGTAGGTAGATTTTTCCAATACCCAAAAATATAAACACAGGATTAGGAGTGACATGAATATTCCGGACGTTGCTGATTTTTGCTGGAGGGTACCCCAATAATACCGAACTAGGAGTCTTATCCAACATTATCAAAGGATGTGAAAGCACAGAAGGGAACGGCATAGCTATTCATAGCTTCCTTTACAGCGATCTTGGTGCCCAACTACCGCTGCACATCAGTCTTTCCAGGCCTGTGGTTCTTTTGACAGAGCAACGAGAATCATTTCTTGACCAGTTTCGTGACTACATGAACAACTCGAAAATCCAACCGTAAGTATCCCGCCTTGTGTCAATGATTCTATTGCTTACCCATCCTTCAGGTTTGAAGTCTCTCCCCAAAAGCTAGCCTGGGTGTCAAATTTTGAAAACACAAGGTGGTTTCTCGTCCTTCAGCTGAACCGCCCCGCAAATAATGGCTTGAACCAATTACTGCGTCTTTCGAATAGCAGTCTTGCATATTTTGGTCAACCACCCTTATATGAGAGCCCGGCTGGTACGCAAAAACGAAAATACGGAAAGCAAGCAGGACACCAGCGTAACTCATCATCATCCTCTTCTTCTATTGATACCGATTACACCAACTGTTTCCATATTTCAATCGCTTGGACGCTCGAAGAGCCTTCCGATGATGAAAAAGAGCGACTTACATCCATAGAATTACCGGCTCGTGACCTTATAATCAAATTCAATAACGTCAAAGTAAAAATCGGGAATCAGATATACAGTGAAGCGCTCCTAGCCTCGATCGCTGATGAAGCAGGCCTTGAGGGTGTCTAAGAAGGGAAGACTCTGGAGCAGCACTCGTCTCGTTCCGAGATTTGGAATTATAAGGGATTACAGAACATGAATCTTCCCTGGAGCCAACATATTGCAGATAGTTGCACTTTCTGGTCTTTATAAATGTATGACTACCTCCACGATGAAGTCCATGAGCTGTCCAACCACATGCACTCAAACCAGGCAAGTATTTACTTTCCCTAACATTTAGTATTCTGAGCGTATACCTCTAGTACCGCTAGTAGTCCGAACTACTGAATAAACTGTCGTACTTGAGCTTCCTGAAGCCGCAAGGATAGGATGTGTTTTGATACGCAGCGGCCCGATCACCCTAGAGACGGCTTAGTTATAACCTTTCCGCGGTTTATAGTTATCACGTGATATGACACGCCAAGGCCGAGACCTTATTCTGACCTCACCCCTGCTGCCGGCCTCCAGAATTCACAACAAGCACACGAGGCGAATGAGCAGCTGAAGAGTCCATCTCGCGAGCTCAAAGCGCCTACCAAATACTAGTAATGACTATGAATATACCCATCGTCACATGTGTATGTCGTTCAAGAACCCCCTGCATCAATCTTAGGTAACTAATCTTTCACTAGGATGATTTATCTGCTTTCCATGCAAAACATTTCAGTACCCAGGACTTCAACCCAACTGTAGCCTCTGACTTCTTTGCAAGCTCTTTCGATACTACGGAAGCTCAATCCACAGACTATGATGACTTATATGATGATCGCTTGGGGTATTACCCCGATGGCGTGAAAAGAACACTCACGGAGGAACAGATTCAAATATTTCGTCACAGCGAGATCCAGGCTCTTCTTCGCCAGAGGCAACTAGAAAAGGAGGCTTCTAGTAATAATGGAAGCACTACGCCGAAAACGAGCGAAGAAGAGAAGTGTGATAAACCCAATAGCGCGTCTTCCAATACCCGAGATGTAATAGACCAAGATTGGGGAAATCTTAAACCGCCTAAACAACCAAATCACACAAATCAAACCATTACAACTACAGATACCACGGCACAAACTACTTTGAATAAAATACTACCAAACGAAAAACCGAAAGTAAAGACACCGCAGGCCCTCAAACCACCAACCGAGTTTCGACGACGAATTATCTGTTATGAAGATGCATGAAAGGAACGAGGGAGAAAGTTTCTGCTTTGACTTCTTAGAATGAACTTGATACCCGTTGACTTATTCCTGTCTCTCGGGGCTGTTCACTCTGAGTGATCGTCTCCGTCCGAATATAGAGCTTAGCTGCGGCCATGGATTTCAAGACAGAAACATAAAGGTCACTCATTGATGGATTTGTAAGTTTTTCTAACAATTTTCATTCTCCGATGCATAATATGATGAAATCCTTCGTATCGTCATCCTTAGTCGTATGCCTTGTCACCAGCTCTTTGTTGTTGTCTCTGACAGCTCAAAGCACTGGGAATTGCGAGGCGATGACGAGACATAATCTTCTCTCTGAAATCACAGATCAATCCGGTTCACATAAACAACGAATAGACGAGACCCTTGCTAACCGCATTACTGCTCAGCAGGATAGGTTAAATTTGAAAACATAAAGGTAGTTTCACTCGGCGTAAAAAGACGTCAACGGAACAAAACAACTATCACTTGTGTGATCACACAAAAACTCAATACAGTGTCGAGCTCGTTTGCATAATAGCCTGGTTGGGCCCACTAGATGCTCTGTTGGATCATGAACTTCAGAATGGTGTTCTGGTCAAGAACTCGTTATCTGCCTCCACGCCAAGATCAGTTTCTTCCTCGTTCCCTTGGTTTCGCGCTCCAAATCAAAGAGTCAAGGCACGCTTAAAACTTACAAGAAGCTATCAGGTGGTTAGCTCTTCTGGGTCAAGACCATGAAACCTCAGCCAATTGTTAAGATGACGCGTAAAGGCACTGTCCTCATGAGATCTTGCAAACTCGTTCAGGTCGAGGCTCTCCTGGAGCTGGTCCACGTCATCCTCCCCCGAAGTATTAGCAGGCTGCTCAGACGGTGCTTCAGTGAAGTCGCGTCTCATATCTCCTGGTTCTGCTTTATCCTGGGATTTGGCCGCAGAGTCATCCAGCTTCTCTATAGCCTTGTTTAACGACTCCAACCTAGTTGATAATACCATGGTTAGCATTGATGGCAACGCGTCATACACGCTATATCACCGAAGGGACCTACGTTTTTTTCTTTTCTTCTTCCTCCGCCACCCACTTCTCCCCACCGTCGAGCGGAACTCCCATGGCTTTTTATGTTTTTCCTTTCGGGACAAGTCTTTGTTTATTGGTGTTGGTTGAAATGTCTGATATTTCAAAGAATCAAAGAGTAAGAGGTTCAGCCTTATGTTTTTGGGAAGCCTTGGGATAAGGTGAAGCTGTGCAGTGCCTGAATGAAGAGGAACAAAGACAGTTAGGAAACAAAAAGATGGGCATTTAAGTACATCTCCTGATAGATGGAGGAGGCTAGGCTGCCGAGCCTCTGTCACACGCCCTGATATTCACATAAATGCCTGACTCTTAAGTGCAGACAGTTTGACTCCCTTTACTGAGAACAAAAGCCAAAAGGGGCTTATTGTAGTGTGGACTACGCATTTTTAATTGCTCGAGGCTTTCTAGCATACGACGACGGTGGCCTATCCCATCAATACTTGTTATTTGATTGGCGCGGAGGGCATTATCCGCCCCGTACACAGATCATATTTTCACTGGGCTTGTACTGCCTTTGTTTTAATGCTTGGTTTTGCAGGGGCGCTGTCATTGGGAGAGCAGATCCGTACAGAGTGTCTTGCTTCGCCCATAGAGGACGGATTGTGGCATAATCTACAGCTTCAATGGGCGCCTTACTGCAAAACTTGATATTTTGTCATCTCAATCTTCAGATCTCGGAACTTCTGCAATGGATGCCGCAACAAACATAAACGATTACTGCCTCCTCTGATTATTATCAAGGATTCGTTGTTATAACCGACCGCCGCCAAGAAGGATCCGGAAAATCCCACAGGACATGGAACTCACTAGTCAGTGAACTGGGAACTCGATCTGTGGAATCCGAAAACACGGATGCAAAGTATGCGATCGAGACTTTAAATGCACCTCATGTGCTATAACGCCCACGAGCCTTATGGGACGCTGGCTTCCGTCTCCCCCGAACAACAATAACGAACTACGCGGAACGGGGAGGGCGAACGTCATGCATATCGTATTTGTTTTTCTCGCGGAACGCTTCTGCTGCTTCCGGCGCCCTCGCCTCTTAGCTCACTACCACACTGCTGGAGTGGCTTGTCTACATACACTCACTGGGGAGGTGGTGATGTGTTTCTCCCTTACAGCTCATCAGGGCACACTCATTAGACCATCACTCCGCACTTTATACGTTATTGTTAGAGGTTAACGGTCGGTTCGTCTCGCTCTGATCACTGTGGGGCCTGGCGCGCAAGAACCTTTCAGGGGCGGGTGGTGGATATCAGACTAAAAGAGAGGAGTCAAGTTTATTATTTTCCGAACCATAATAAGAGCCATCCAGCAACCTAATCTCAACCTCCAACTAATGTACAAATACACGGACATTGGGCATCGTCCAAGCCTAGGGCGGGCTGCCACGAGCATCGGCATAAGCAATCGGGCTCGATGTCTGGTAATGGTCCTATTGGTAGATCCGGGATCCTGGTGTGTTTCCCCGGAAATTAATTCGGACTCTGCAGCCCTTCATTACCATTTCAGGGTCTTTGTTCGTCAAGCATCTGCACTCTCATTGCCTGCTTCGACCTCGTGCTTCTCATTGGGACTGTTGTCAGGCTCATCGCCAGGCTGTTGTTTATCTTCAGCTGTACGCATTTTCAACTCTTGCCCATAGATCTCCGGAAAGCAGAAAATGTGTGAGCCTGCTGCGTCAAGTTTGCGTCGTTTTCTAGGAGGGCTGGCCATATCAGAAGGATCGGATCTCGGAAGCATGCCATTCGTGGTAGTCTTCGGGTCGCCATTCTTTGTGTCTTAATATAAACTATTAGCTCGAGACGGCACAAGTTTGCGTGCAGCTTTCTAGGAGCCTAGTTTCTCACTCTCTGCCGACACCTCCTCCAGGAGATTGCTTCCCGATGGTTCTCCGCCGTCAGAGCCATTATCCAAGGCCGCAGACTGCTCTTGCATATTACTGTGGGCCGAAATTTTAACTATTAGCAACCACTTGTGTCTTTACACCATAGCTTAGGAGAGAACCAGACCTTGCAACATCATTGTCTTGCAATATACGTGGATCAGGCGGAGGGCTTCCATGGTGAACCTCCATAGAACTCGTTGGGCTTGGAATATCAGGATTCATCTTCCGCGAGCAATCAGGTGTATGGGAATGAGAAAGGCGGCTCGTGTCTTATGCTGGAGAAAGGAAGAGGAAAGGAAAATATTGACCGTCCTGCCTGCCAATTCCAATTTCTGGATGAGGTCGAGGAGTGTCCATCTATTTATCCCAGGGAGACTCCATTATCTCTGAACGAGGACTCTGTTTTGGGAGAAGAAGAAAAGACAATAACACCGACCGTCGCCACAAGTTCTCTCCTCCTTTTCCAGAAGATTTCATCGTTCATGAGGTTTGACTTGAATCCACAGAGCTCAAAAAAAAAAAAAAAAAAAGGTGAGCGGATGCTGGACGCCTTAGCCAAACCACAATCCATGCTCCAATATCCTCCTACAGTGGGCCTCCAGCAGTGGAAAAGATGATAATCCCGTTTTTCTTTTTCTTTTCTTGTTAACTCGATGGATCTGTCTATCTGTCTTTCAGATTATGACTAGATACACACCGCCTTTCGTTGCATCATCTTGATACTTCGATAAGCCGGACATGACCGTCGAAATATTGAAGAGCAATAGCCGGTTGAATGATCTCATAAGATGCTCCGAATTTACATTCAGGCCGTTAATGCGCAAACTAGCGTCTTCCGTGGGGGGGGGGGGGGGGGGGGGGGGGGGGGGCGGGAGGCTGGCAAAGCTAGCTACGAGGTCCCCACCTGAAGGCACTCGGTTTTGATCAGCCATTGACTTCCTGGGCTTCGATATTCACTGCAGTGCAGACCAGCAGTTATTGTCAAGAAAGTTTATTCAGGCGTAGAATAATATACCCATCTGCCTTCATACCTGCCGATCGAGCTAGTCGAGCTAGAGAAATTGTCCGTGGGGGTGCACACCATTCTTCTGAAACAAAATTTACTCAAGCCATGCCTGCTTGATTTGCAGATACAAAATGACTATCGATACGTTGCACTTTTCGCAGTGCTTTGGAGACACCCGTTTTGCACATACTAAAAAAAAAAAAAAAAATGTGACATGCCACACGCCGACCGGTAGAAAAAGAAACAAAGTTATGTATCTGCCAAATGCGAGATGCCGAACCTTTCTGTGGGAATCCTTCAGTTACGATTGTATGTGATTGGTGGAACGTTCGCCGACCACACAATTTGACACTTAGGGCAATGTCATGTCGTCCATGCTCTCACCTCGACAACATACAAAGGTGATATTTGGGGGGGTTGGTTCAGGACTTCGACTTCCGCTAAAGCCCCCCACCAGACAACACCCTTGCTTATGCTGTACAGTACGCCTTCCTTCTCGATATATGATGACCACTCATTTGAGGACAGGTCCCAACTCATGTATCTCAGACTCGCTGTGCTTCTTCACAGGAGAGCGGGCAGAGATAGATGGCGAGTGAAGCATGGAAGTGTTATTCCGTACCCATGATTAAAGCACCATGAAACAAACCCATGCGGATATACTAGCAGCCAGGCTGGATCATGATAGAGGAGCAAACTAACGAAATCCCATCTTTGAGGAAATTATGATCGCTACGATTAAAACAGGATCAGACCTTTTCCCTCACCCATACTTCTGCTAAGCACCGATGTCATTTGGGAATGCTGTAAAAAGATGGCGGCAAGAGCAACCTTTTCAATCCTTTCCGCCTGCGGGTGCTGCATGAGACTGCATGAGAGTGGAGCCATGACATTTTTTCCCGCTGGCTGCGACTTAAATAGTTACTCTGCCTACGATTAGGTACGGCCCACCAAAAAATAAAAAAGAAAATAAATAAAAGAAAAAGGAAAGTCTCTCCTTGGGTGAAAAAAGGAAAAAGGAAGAAAAACGGGCAAGCTACAGTCAGCTTGAGAGAAGCCAGCGCCTGGACCTGGTAACGGGGCTGGGCGCCTGCGTAACTTACCTAGTAGCTGGTCGAAGGGGCGCTTTAGTTAACGTTTTATAGCTCCTCAGATGACCAAAAGATACGGTCATCCTGGCGTTGGGAAATGGGCGCAGAAACATTGCTTCGACTCTCCATTTCCCCTGTTGCATGCTTGTGTTGTTGCAAGGGGAAAGCTTGAACTACCGATGCCCGTGGGGAGGAAGACGAAGAAAGACGCAGCGCGACCACACATGATAGTTAATGGACGAACCCCACGCAGGTACAAGTGCTTAGCCAGAAAATCGGATCGTCTCTCATTAAACCAAACTGAGTTGGAGGGGTCATGATGTGCTGCTGGAATAAACCTTGCTGATCAAGCCGGGAGAGATGCCAAAGGAGTGGCCGTCCCCATTCTATGGGAACCACGAAGACGTACAGCCATAAAGCAAAAGCCTTTACATGATACCCACATAAACCATCCTGGGCATGTCCTTAGGTGGGGGGATTTTGATCGTCCATCTCGTATACTCCGGACGTTGGAGGGAATTCTTTCTTCTTGCTTGTCTCTCTTGCATATGCACAATCAACAAGGATCTGCAAGGGTTGAAAGCCTCGTGAGTGAAGCAAATTGATAGGTCAGCGCGTAACTCACCATTTGGCGGCCCCAGCGATTCGTATTCGCACCCAGACGCTCTGCTAGATTCCCTCGAAGATTCCCTTGATCGAAAGAGGAAAAAACAAGGGAGCAAAAAACAGGGGAAATTAAATCAGTCGAATGAAAAAGGAGGTCAAAAAAGAAATTCAAAATACCCCACCTCCTTTATTACATGGATGCATGAACAACGAGCCCTAGAAGCTGGAAGAAATATATCGCCGGCTTCGTGGCTTTCCGACTTCCTGACCTTCTATGGACTACCTTTAGGGAGTACCCTAGTTGCATCCCTCTTATTCCAAGATTGGTGTAAAAGCTGCTCCCAACTCTCATTTGCTTTAGGACGAGGTTAAAATAGTAAGGAGTTCTAATTGCATCTCAAAAATAACTAACGAGTATTTGCGGTAGGCAGTTTGATACTGGTATTCACTGCTAGAGAATTTGACTCTCGCCATCCCGGAGCTCTAACCGCCACCGGGGTTTTGGGCTCGCATCTCCGCCCTGTCTGGAAGATTGGTGTATTTTGGGCGGCGCCAATCGGTAGGATGGGCCAATATGGCACCTAATTCCCATCGCTTCCATTCAGGTAGATTTGTCAGATTGGATGTAGTAGCTGGGGGCTGGCCTGCGCTGAGCTCATCAAGATCGTCTCGGTAATGACACATATGGAATGCAATGGATGACCATACACCTTGCATGGATATTGAGACCTCTTTCACAACCTGGTCTTTGACTTGTTCAAGCGGGCTAACTTGTGTCATAAGTAGATATCGTGATGACATCCTTCATTTCGTAGGATAACGGCCATAGACTTTACATTCGGCCCGCAAAGCGGCTTGCGTTATTCAATAACCTGAATATGGATCGTATGGCTGCATCTCTATCCAGCCTGGCCGATAAATCGTCAACTTCTGAGACTGAATACAGCGGACTTGGTTGTTCCACTCTGAGTTTCCTCGCAAATTGATGACTTGTTAATGCCTAATAATCAGGGGTTAGAATGTGATAAATAGAATCTCGCCAGAGTCTGTGGATGTACCTGCTTGACCCCTGGGCGAGGGACTTTTTTATATAACTAACTAATAGAAACATGCTGTCAGGCTCCTGGTCCAACATCGCGGGCCCGCTGATTGGCGACAGGGGGAGCAACATGTTCCTTGTTCCTCTTTGCCAGGTCGGGAGATCATCGACGAGGGCATAGTAACTAATTCTGGAACACCAAGCAGCACAGCGCTGGGGCCCCTTGATATACGGGCGGGTAACTCTTATCGGCCCAGCCTTGCAGAAGTCGTAGGGCCATAGAGTGGCGAGGTCTTGAGCACTAGAGAGTCGTTATGTATCTTTGACAGCACACGAGGATGAAACTTGCAAGTTTCTTCCTTTTTCCCACGGCGCCTGAATCCATTTATAAAGGGCGATCTGCGAGTCAATGATGCTAGTTAGCCGTGAAGGCTGAGCATTAACTGAACAGAGTGACCTAGCTTGGGTCAGTCACTTCCAGCATTCACTCGTTGACTTGCCTCCAGCTTGTCGGATATCAACCAATCTACACCACTGGCCCCCATTGCGAAAGCAAGACGGCATACGCAGGGATTCTCCGAACAAGGTCCATGGCGCGGGTCAGAGGTGTTGACGGATATTCTTAATCAATAGGAGTAGCTGATATTCTCCGAAATTTTATCCTCATTGGGTATTCAGGGATAGCTACCCCTGGCTTGCCTCCATCCTAGACTATCGTGAAGGTGAAGGTGCGTGTAAAGGCCTAACGACTTCCACAGCCTTACACATTAACGGCCTGTATAGAAGGTGTAAAATATGACCATCTCAGTGTTATATGATTTGAATCAAGAGTAGGACGTAAACCAGGCGAATAATGCAAGAGTGGCCGTTGATGCTAGGAATGCATCAATGTATCCAGCATCCAGATACCAAGAGTCGCGGTATATGCTGGTTGCAGTGTCATATGGTCTTCGGATCTTAGTCCAGTGTAATGCTTCCCAGTCCTTTGCTTAATTCCAGCTGCCAGCTCCTAGGGTATACATTGAATACGCCTATTGATATACATACATACATAATACAGAGAAGAGGAAATGATTGAAAAGACAGATACATCACCGGTTTCCTGGTTTCCCATCCTCTCGCCTCATCCGCCTGTTCCTCCTCTGAGCAGCCCGGATGGCCTCTGGGGTGAGGATCTCATCAGGCAGTCGGAACGAGGCCTCCTCCAGTTCCGGCAGGGGTTTCCCAAATGCCATTCGCGTTCGACCTCGCTTGTGCTTCTTGAGAGCTGATTCTCGGAGATGAGGTTTGGAGTAGAATGATAGGAAAGGTCCTGTCGGCCAAGGATTGGGCTCGATGTATGTCGCTGCAGGCTTTGAAGAGTCCAGGCCCTTGTTTCCTGTTGGCTGCTGTTGAGGCTGCGCTTTGGATTGCTTAGCTGGTTGAGAGGTTTGATTACTCTTCTGAACCTTCAGTTTCTTGTTTTTGGTGGCTGATATCACCTCCTGGTAGAGTTGGTGTGCAGCTAGACGGTCGACATCGTCCGGGTCTGGGAGACTACCAATTGCCGTGGTTGACGTCCGTTCAGAGCTTCCCTCAACGAGACCACTTTCACCTTCATCCTCATCATCATCATCTTCTTCCTCAGCTTCTTCTTCATCTTCGTCCTCGTCTTCTTCCTGCGAGTCTGACTGCTCGTCTTCTTCCGCCAGGAGGGCCTGTTCCCGCTCAATTCGCCTTCGCTTTTCCTCTTCCTTCCATGCTCGGAATTTTTCAAGCAAAGCAGTGACCTCTCCAACGAAATAGTCTCGTTTAGGCTCGTACAGCTTCTTTTCGCTGTCGGTGACTCCGTTGATTCCCATAACCCGGAGCCAGTCGTGACCCTGTAGCTCGCCCAGTAAGTGATCTAGTTGGGTCTTTTCATATTGAGCTCGCTCCTTTTCAAGATTGCGCAGCTGCTTCTCTTGCCTTTCAAGCCTCCTGTGAGCTTTGAAAAAGGTATCTTCATCTAACGGGTCTTTACCATCAGTTCCTTCGAATGACCCAACATCAACGACTTCTGCGTTGTGCAGGTTTTCAAGGGGATTCTGTGGCAGTGACGAGGTTCCTAGTCCTTCATGGTCTAGTGTTACCGGTTCAGTGAGGTCATCCACCAGGGTAACTGTCGTCTCAGCACAGAGAAACTCTAAAAGTTGATACGTTAGCATGGAGGCAACCGGACGGGATACACCAGGCTAGCATGCTACCTACCTTGTTTTGCTGGTTCCAAGCTAAGGATCTGTTCATAATTGGGGAAATACATAGCCAATTCACTCTTTGAAGGCCGGGTGCCCCCATCATGAGACCGTAAAGACCTCTTTTCCCCTCCGGCCGGAGTGGTGGCACTGGGGCCCTGCGGTGTTTTCAGATGAACTTCATTGTTAGTAGTAGCTTCAACACCCTGCATATCAGCATCTTCTCCGCCACCGGGAGCTCTCTGGACAAGGGGCATATCTCCGTCATCCACCTGTGTAGATCGAGAATGTCTCAACGAAGCCCTTGTTGGACGGACTAACGTCGAGTCACTGGTCCTGGTGGCAGAATTGGTTGTAGCATCCGGTTTCGCGAACGATAGACAGCCACCTGCACGGTTTCCAGGACTGTCATCGCCGTTCCTGGGACTCCTGATGGTCACCAATTGCGTCTGTATGTGCCGCTGGGGTAGAGAGTGAGGCCGTGCAACGACGCTGGACTGGCCCTGAGCATCTCTGGCGCGCAGAGCGAGCTGCCCCGACACCTGAGGCGGGGAATGGTGTAGCTTTGTTCGTTTTGGCGGCGGCTCGTCGTGGGCGTAGATGAACTGGTGTGTGTTTGCATGGGTGTGTGCCTGGTGCGGAGGAGGAGGTACCGGGGAGGCAGAGGTCGGCGGTGGCGGTTCGGCGAGGCCTGGCGGCGCCTGGTCGCGTTGCTGCTGGTGCTGCTGGTGCTGCTGATGATGCTGGCGCTGTGTCTTGGTTCGCGTACTGCACGACGGCGGCGATGTCACGGTGCGAGTCATCATCTGGTTCCTGGTCCAAGGGGGCAAAAATCTGTGGCTAGACAACAAGCACCATGGCGGCAGAGCGGAAGAGAGGAGAACAAGCTCCCTGGTATGGGCTCTCGACGGCTATCTCTCGCACTGTTCCCGTGGAGCCAGCATGCACTTACAGTGTAATTTTTTGTATCCGCGTCCTGGCAGCTTGTCCGCTGCGAAAAATATGAACCTCGCCGTCGCCTCTTTTTCTTGACTATCTCGAAGTCGCGGTGGCAAGCCATCGAGTGAGGTTCGTTATGAGATTACGATACTTACCCCTTGTATCTTTCAGCTTTGGCGTGTATTGGTGTACCACTACGGTATCAACTCGCTGACTAATCAATAAAGTGCAGCAGGAATCTACAAAATGCGAGAAAATGCCTGGAATGAGAGGAGAATTCGTGTCTTTTTCTCCTTGAATGGTCTATTCCAGTAGTGAATGCCCAAATGACATGCAGTGAGCGTCACTCAGGGCCGGACAGAAGCCTGTTGTCAGCGCGGCTAATGGTTCAGGGGGCCAGACGCCTGTCCTATCGAGCTTGCAGGAACCGAGGGTCCTCAGCTAACTAGTTAATTGATTAGTTGATGGCAGCTACCCCTTGGGCGGCTTAACCAAAGCTCGCCACTGGAGGCTGATTTAAGCTACTGGGGAATCCCTGGGCTCTCATGCAATTTGGACAGGACCCCGGGACTGGGCTAGTTGTTTGTGTTAATGCTAGTATTTTAAAAAGCGTTATCACGGCTAAATACATATATACCCAGAATAACACAAGGGTGTGGCGGATACTCCAAGGGCCTGCACCAAAGCCTGTTTGGTGCCTGTTATTGACCACGACTTGTCTAAGTGATAGTTGGGGCTGGGAGTGATGAGATACTAGGCAGAGTGAGTGAAAAGGGTATTTTTAAGAATAGGAGAACCAGAAAACTCTGGATTCAGCAAAACGCAGCTAATCGAGGTCAGGTCAGGTCAGAGAACGTGCCGCAGACGACAAGTATAGTTCCGGGGCGAAAGATACTTACTTTAAGAAATAGGCAAGGCCCTGTCGTCTTGCTTCGAGGAACTTTGCGTTGAATTTAACTAGATTATTTATTAGCTTAAGGACTGGGATGAGTGTCTTATGTAGGTAGAACATACATAGTGCGCTCTTAGGCGGCAAAACTGGCAAGGACTTCTTGCAATGGGGATATGCCTCCGCAAGCTTGCTTCGAAGGTCTACAAACTGGGAGTACCTATATTAAGGGGCCATGAGTTAATGCTAGGTTTTATGCTGTAGCCTAAACGTGCAGATGGACACAAACCTCATCCGAACCACCATGGATGCTCCCTAGACATTCTGAGCATCAGTACCGAAGTGTTCTGTGCTTTCACAACAGAGGAGAGAAACTGGGGACACACCTCCAGAGTCTGAATGTTACATATCCATACGACATACGCCCCGATTCCCGACTGGCCCTTGACAACGGCATAGTTGTCGATAGTTACGTCTTTGGCCCAAAGCCCCTTGCTTTTATCGCACGAGGGGTCCTCGCTATGATCCTCTAGCGTTATCAGACCGCTGGACCGGTCCAGGGAGGTGTGAGATGCATGTGAGATATTGCGCGAGTGCTTCCAGTAAGGCGGGGTAGCTGTCTGCGGGTTTGACTGAGGCGTTCCGGTGCGGGGAGCGGAGGGGATAGACGCTGTCTCAGCGCCTTTGGAGTCCACATGGCGTGGCTGCGGAAGCATCGCGGTCTGCGCGCGAGGCGATCCGGCCGGCTCCATCCATCAGAGTATCGGAGTCCCGCTGGTTTCGAGGGTATATACTGCGCGTTTTTTTTCCTTCAAGGGAAAGAGGGTGTATGAGAGGGTGAGCACTGTTTGCGGATATGCGGGAAAGGCCGGCTTTCGGAAGCGTACACAAGAGCTAACTATACATGAGACAACATGCTTAGCGAAGGCTGGTACACTGACGTGGAGGATGCGCCGTGTGACTTATCGATGCGTGTCTCAAATTCACACATGGAGAGATTGCATGGGGTGAGACAAGACCGGGAAGCTTCAGGATAGGGGGTGTACCAGGCCACCCGCGGTCCATGGAGGGGCGGCAGAGACAGCGGACGGCCGCACTACCGATAATTGAACATACCTAGAAAGAAATCCTAATAACTTCGGTTGATGGCGAGAGGGTAAGGGGAGATGACAGGGAGTTCTGCTGAAGATTATCAGATTGGGGAAAGGTTGGGTTGAGTTTGACGTTTTCCTCTGGAGAACTGCGTGAAGAGCGACGCAGCCAAGGCCCAGTGCCACCTCGGCTGGTCGCTAGTGAGCTCCCCAGAACCTTGCAGATCCACGTCTGATCTCGAGAAAGCTCAACAAACTCAACACCACCTCGACTTCGGCTCTTTCACCACACACCAGTCCCTTTCCACTCCTTTCTGCTGGATATCAAAGCTGCAACACCTCCATCGCCTTCATCTTCAGCTTCAACGTCTGTTTTTTGGCTTTTAAGCTTATCTAAAAATAAAAATAAGCAATGTCAAAGATGACATAAGCTAATTCCTCAATGGGACTAGTGTATCTTGGCATGAAGCCTGCCCGCAAAGTGGATGCGCTAGTCCTGAATAGGCTTAGCATAGCCGATCCCATGGTCATGCAGCCGTCCAATCACAGCTAGCTTCAAACTCTATAACATTTGTTTGTCTCAATTACCTTTTTTAGGCTGGAGAGCAAGGGGCAGAAGAGCGAGGAGCAGGAACTTCTCCTTTTTTTTTTTTTTCTTCTTCTTCTTCTTTCTCTTCGTCTGCTTCTTATCTTCTCCATCTCTCGCTTTTTCAGTCGCCATCAGCTCTGCCTTTCTTTGCCCCAGTCACTCGCTCTGTTGATTAGTTGCTTTTCTCGCACGTGTGGACACTTATCAGCCTGGTACCTTCTGCCATATCTGTCATACCCCAGGTACGTCCACGAGCGTTGTTACGCATGTACCCCGTCGACAGCTTTGACAACCACCCGGTTCCTCGACTGTGGAATCTCATATCATATATTTTCCTGCCAGCGGAGATATTTAGAGCCGTGTTCTTTTGCTAACTAACTACCCAGCACCTAGCTACAGTCGCCATGTTTTTCCCAAAAGCTCTTCTCGCAGCCGTTGCTGTTGCTCGCCTGGCCTCCGCACAGGTCGTTAACCCAGATGATGTGGATAAAGCTACCAGAGGTCAGTAATCTGTGTAATCTGTGTTGTCAACGTGTCTTACAATATCTCAAGGCTAACTCTTACTGTACAGAACAATGGTGTTTGGCCCAGCAAACCTCGTGCCCTCTGATCTGCCTCCAGCTCCCGGGGACCTCAGAGACCCCTTCAGCAAACGACTGTGATGCTGTATGCTCTCCTTGCTTCTTATCCGGAGAGAATACAGGAATAGTAGCTAATTCGCATAATTAGGATACTCTTACTTTTGACTGCACCTGCAGCAACGGCAAGACCCCCAACGCAACCGAATACTCTCAGACCATCCCATACTTTATCTGCACAGAATCCAACAACATATGTGTCAAGAACTGCAATGGCGACCATGCTTGCCAGTCTGCCTGCCGTGAAGATCACCCATGCGGTGCTCAGAGTCCCACTCCACCAAACTCCACCGCTAAGCCTACCATGACAGCCACCCAGACCACCAGCACCTCTGCTACGAGCGGTGCCGTCTACACCGGATTCGGCGACGGGTCTGCTTCTGCTACCGACGAGCCAAAGAAGGGAATGGCAGGCCCCCAGGCTCTCCTGAATGTCGGCCAGATGTATGGAATGGTTGTCGTGGCATCCGGTTTCCTTGCTGGATTTGCTCTTCTCCTATAAGTCATGAAATAGCCTGTGTGAAATGACCTAAAGGATATCCGCAATGTATACATGAGCTCTTTTCCTTTCGCCGGACCTTAGATCCTTCTGTTTATTAATATCTTTTAATGGAATATCACTGGCGCGGTTAGGGTGTTATCGGGGGTTCATTGTTGATAACTTCCGCTGTAACGCCTACCTTGGGTCTGATTCCATGTTCATCTTCGTCTCCTTTCTTGAGCGACGTTGTTGATGATTTTCTTCTTCTTCCGTTTGGACGACCGTTTCAGCCCACTTCCGCACGGATGCCTTTGCGGCCCAAATATACATAATGCTTATTAGCTTAATTTGACACCTGTCTACATTTTTTGCCATGATAAAAAGAACGTCGGCAACCCAAAGCACGTGTATCACTACCTGTTCTGTCGAAGCCCAACCTAACATAACGCCATGCTAATAAATAAGTTTGCATAAAGCATCCAGCATAACTTTTTTTCTCCATCTCTCGAAAGCAACACACTCAACACAATCAGACAAACTACTCTTTCTTCGGTCGCTTGTGACTTGTATTTTCATCTTCTGAAATCTCATCTGATTCCATACCTCCCATCTCTTCATCCTCATCCTCATCGTCGATACCCGCTCGTCGCTTGAGACCTTTCATCTTTCTAGTCTGCAAGTCACTCAAGTCCTGGCGACCAAGATGTACTCGTCCAATCTTATCGCCAATGCTGTCCATACCAATATTCTTCTTCGTCTTCTCCATATCCTGTGGCCTCTTCCCTTGTTTCATCGCCGTCTTCATAGTGTCCTCATCAGCTTCTCTGACTCTACCGATTCTAAAATCGAACTTTGGTCCAACTTCTTCTAGCTCCACGCGAGGCAACTTGTGACCGCTCCTCCTGGTTCGGATCTTGTACCATCGTAAATGGATGGCTGGAAAGGAGCTGTTGGTAGCTGAAAAACCACTGTCTTGAGGCTCCTCAGCAGCCACCATGAGAATGTACTGCAATCCCTCAACGTCTATTTTGTCGGTCTCTTCACCCTTGAAAATATCCAAAAACATGCTCTTGAGCATCTTGAAGACTCCAGAGGTCTCGTCGGCCCATACAGTTCCCGAGAAAAGAATCATGGGTTTCATACCCACACCAACATTTAGCTGGAAAGCAGATTTGGCATTCTTTTGTGCCGCAGCGTCGGCTTCCATCTCAGCTTGCGTTCCTAGCAGCAGCAGCTCGCACATGTCGAGCACCTTGGAGTCATATATACGTAGTATGGTAATGCAATTTGGCCGCTTCTTGTTGCTGCTGCCGTAAATAGCGATTCCACACTCGTTCTTGGTGGCTAGGAACTCAAGGCTCTCCGTGTTCTCGAAAGGGTGAATGTTCTCGTTCTTCTTGTGGAACAGCACAGAGTGAGGTTTTGTGAGCGAGTGGAAGGTTTTTAGTACTGTATGGAGCGGTAAAGGGCATTTTGGACCGTGGAGCAAGAGTGTTTGCTTCGGAGGCTCAATCACTTGCGGTTCTCTGGCCTTGAGGATGCGCCGCGTTCGCGCATTTCGTGGTGCCCTGATCAATGTTAGTATTCAAGTTATCAACAGAAACATAGTAACAAGAATGATTATGAAATTGGTTATGCTTACACTTCTCGCAACATTGTGTCGGTGAATTGTATTCAAATAGTCGAGAAAACGGCCTGTTCTATGCGCAGTTGAAGTGATAGGTCTTGTTCTTGTGAAGCGCCCTTTTTTCCTATCAAAAGCTTCCTCGGATTTTTGAATTTTGATGCCAAGATTTCGCCCATTAAACTTTTTGGCTTCCCGGGACTTTGGTTTATCCGTATCACGTGGAGATAAGATCATCAGATAAGAACTATCGATTGTCCGTCAATCTTCAGGCATCAAATAAAAAGAAGCACCTAAGTTAGAGAATTTGGCACAGGTAGATACCTAAAGAACAGAGTATACTCCGTACTGCTTATAGAAGTAGTAAAAGGTGGGTAAATTTATTGAAATTGTGGATTTTTTGAAGGAAACCTTACCAAGGCACAGGAGGTTGAAAAGAGTCGGTGACTTGTAGATTGGAGCCTAGCATACGGAATACGATGAAGCGAAATATGTAGTCCATGACCAAGTTGCAAGCTGAGTGCGTATAGATGTTGTTGTGACGTAGAGTCGTGTTTGCGTATTGATAGCAGTGTTTGTCGTGTCGACGCTGCCTGCGCCTCTGCGGCTGCGCCACACCTTCCCACGCCGCTTTTTCGAGTTTGCGTATCTGGTCCTTATCGGCCTCAGTACGCCGCCAGTCAACAATCAACGGACAAAACAACCGTCATTCTCACGTCTCTACATTACTTAGGCCTTGCAGGCTTCTTTTTTATCATTCTTTATCTTATAAACTAGTGACATCCTCCATTGCTACCTCTATATTCTCTGCGAGCTTCACTCTTTGACCCTCAGCTGGGAATATCACCCCATCACGAAGCCCGCTACAACCCAGCCCAACACTCCACCTCCAGCATCTACTTTACGATAGAACTACACTTACAGGCTTTCTACCTCGCGCGCGATATCATATCATGGCGTCTCTTAATCTCTCGACTAATGGACCGTCGATAACAAAGAGCTACCAGTCGGTAGTGAACGCTCCCGCTCCAACCGGTCCCGCGGCGGCTTCTCCAACATACGGATCATGGGCCTTGTTCTCAGTCACAACTCCCCTTGTAAACGCATTCCAACAAGGTGGTGCCCAGAAGGAGAGTGTACTCAAGGTCCAAAGCACAGGAGGTATGTCTACCTTCGCTATAGTGTTTTGCAGGGGTTTATTAGGACTCGACTGACAAGTTTCTTTATAGAGGGTGAACTAGTAGACCTGATCGAGGACTTCTCGGAAGGGAAAATACAATTCGGTTTTGTCAAAGTAAAAGACCCGAACACCAGCCTGCCGAAGCATGTCCTCATTGCTTGGTGTGGTGAGGGAGTCCCTGAGCGAACCAAGGGTTACTTCACTAGCCATCTAGCTGCCGTCGCCAAATTTCTGCAGGTGTGTGCGAAATTGCGTTCTGATTCCAAGCAAATCGACCATTATTTCTGACAGCGTTATTTAGGGATACCATGTTCAAGTCACTGCTCGTTCTGATCGTGATCTTACTCCAGAAAGTATTATTCAGAAGGTAGCCGACGCATCTGGTGCTAAATATTCCGGAGATGCCTCCGTTCCAGCCCCGGCTTCGACAAAACCACCAGTCGCCGCGAAGCCAGCCTTTAACCCTACCCGCACCGCTGGCTCGTTCAAACCTACAGTACGAGGTAACTTGCCCGGCCACGCAGCGAATGAGCCGGTCGACGAGGATGGATGGGGAGCAGATGCCCCTCCAGTTACCAGAACACAGCTTGAGAAAGTTGAGTCGGCATACAAACCTACCAAGGTTAATATGAAGGAATTGACTTCACAAAAGTCAGCTACCACTTCGGGACCTGCCGTAGAGCGAGAGGCACCGAGTGATGTAGTAAAGGGTGGATATCAACCTATTGGCAAAGTTGATATTGCGGCTATCAGAAGACAGGCAAAGGAATCTGGACAGAATGTTAACGACCGCCCAGAGATAGTTAAGGGAGCCTATCAACCTGTTGGAAAGGTAGACATTGCTGCTATCCGTGCCAAGGCTAAAGGTGATTCCCCAAGCACGATCTCACCCGCAGCCACCGGAGGCTCTGGTGGTAACGACGAACAGCCAAAGTCTCTTGCCGAACGCTCAGCGGCCTTCACTACTTCTGAAAGGTTGACCAGTCTACCCAAACCAAAGGTCACTCCTAAATTTGGCGCGGCAGCTTCTTTTGCTGGGACTAAAGCCCCACTTCCTGGTGGTTTTGAATCCAAGCCCCCAGTAGCTGCAGCCCCTGTTGGAATTGCCAGTCGAACTTTTGCTGACCAGGGAGGTAAAACCCCAGCCCAGCTTTGGGCCGAGAAGAAAGCCAAAGAAGGTGGTGTTGTTAGCCCACCCCCAGTCCCGGAAGCACAGCCAAAGGATACCCAAAAGAGCCAGGAAACAGGGTGGAAGAGTTCATACACCGGAAAATCATGGGCTCCAGTTCAGACAACAAAAACTGGCGCATCTGCTGGCCACGCAGAGGCTCCTGGTGCTCCAGAACAAGAGAAGCATGAGGAGCAACAAGAGGAACCCCAGACTGGCAATGTTGGTTCTATTCGAGACCGATTTCCTCATGCCGCTCCTATCGGTGTTGCAACCTATGAACGATCTGCTCCCTCCCCACCACCACTAGATACCAGCAACAAGCCGACTTCAGGCCGTGGTGTCCCCATTCCGGGACTGTCTCAACCACCACCAGCACCTGAACCAGCACATGAGGAAACTCAACGTGCGGTTCCACCTCCACCTCCACCCGCAGCTGAGCCGGAAGAGGAAGAACAGGAGGAAGCTCCAGGCTCTCCGATCCGGGTAGCAATGCCTGTTGGCCGCGGAGCAACACGCGATGAGCACCCTGCTGCTCCGGAGCAGCCCGCAGTGCCAGAAGTTACCCAGCATCAGGCCGTACATGAAGAAACACATGAGCCAGCAAAGGAAGAAGAGCAGACTTATACAGCCGCACCAGTGGCTGGTAGTGGTATTCAGGCTATCGCGCAGTACGATTACGAGAAGGCAGAGGACAACGAGATTGAATTGCGAGAAGGAGAGCGTATCACCAACATTGACATGGTTGACGAGGATTGGTGGCTTGGAGTCAACTCCAGCGGTGAAGCAGGACTCTTCCCTAGGAACTACGTCGAACTTGTCGAGGGCGAAGATGCCGCCGGAGGTGCTCCTCCAGCACCAGCTCAACCTGTCCATGAAGAACCCGCCGCTGCCGCCGCTCCTCCACCACCAGCTGCCCCTCCTGCCGCTGCCGCCGCACAGCACACTGCTACTGCTCTGTACGACTATGAGGCTGCTGAGGACAACGAACTCAGCTTCCCGGAAGATGCCAAAATCACCAATATCGTGAGTATTCCACTTGTATCTGCTGTTGGACGTGAGCTCCCCGCTAACTTTTTCTTGTAGGAATTCCCCGATGAGGACTGGTGGACAGGCGAGTACCAGGGTAAGGTCGGCTTGTTCCCGGCAAACTATGTCCAGCTCGACAGCTAAACGGCAGTATCATCCTCTTCGGCGTACATACATACCACTACTCACACAAGGGAGGACTCCTCCGGCAGTAACAGTTTTGGGCAGCGCCCGTCGCCTGCTTGCTTGGTTTGCCTGTTTTTCATTCAGTTTCTTGTCTGCTGGATTAGTTCTTGTAAATGAAAAAGCCACTAGAGCCTTATTCTTACATTTCCCTGCTTCTCGTCTCTATCTCCGTCTCTATCTTCTCCGATGTAGAACTATGTAATATACTATCAACTGCTTCTGCCTCGACTTTATCGCCCTCACGTGCCTCGGCTCGGAAGAAAGAACCTCCGCCTGCAAAAAGCCTAAACTCAAACAAGCAAAAAAAAAGGCAAAAAAGACGCCGCCATCGCGAAACAAAAAGTCAACGAAGCAGCATCAACACCTCTTCTTCCGCTGCCCCCAGCTGAAGCCCGCCTCTCCCCCAGCACCTCGAACTTCGCTCTTCTCGACGGACGTCTCCAGCTGCCTGTCGCTCTCCGCGACCCTTGCCGTTCTTTTTCCCTGCCCTGGTCTCTATGCCGGAGACGTTGGCGGTCGCCAGCTTTGTTTTGCCCTCCTATCACTTTCCCGGAAGCCCCTTGCGTTACCCGGCAACCTCAAATACAGTGCTTCCGCGCCATAACCCGGATACACGGTAGAGCTCGTCAAAATGACTTCCTTGGGCGACGACTTGCTTGTAACCGTCAACAAGCTCCAGGACTTGGTGTTCAATACCATTGGGAACGATTCCTTGGATTTGCCACAGATTGTACGTCTGCCTGAACAATATACAGGGACAACTGCCGAAGTGCCAGTTTTAGCCCAAGCTAAAACTTTGGTTGAATCACTCTTTACAATTATATGGAGTATAGAAGAAAAAGAATACTGGCTGACTTGGTACCTTTCTTGGGTCACCTTTTGTTGTATAGGTAGTCGTCGGCTCGCAATCGTCCGGAAAATCTTCAGTGCTTGAAAATATCGTTGGACGAGACTTCCTACCCAGAGGAAGCGGCATTGTTACTAGACGGCCCTTGATTCTCCAGCTCATCAACGTTCCCTCGGACAGTGACGACGAAAATGAACCACACACTGCCGGCAGTGTCCAACAACACGGAGAGTGGGGAGAATTTCACCACCAGCCTGGCCGGAAATACACCGATTTCGCACATATAAAACAAGAGATTGAGAACGAAACCGCGAGAATAGCGGGAAATAACAAGGGAATTAACCGTCAGCCGATAAACCTGAAGATCTTCTCCCCACATGTGCTTAATTTGACTCTCGTGGATCTTCCTGGCTTGACCAAAGTCCCGATTGGTGACCAGCCTTCCGATATCGAAAAGCAGACACGGACGTTGATTTCGGAATATATTGCCAAGCCAAACAGCATTATCCTTGCTGTATCTCCTGCGAACGTGGACATTGTCAACTCTGAAGCTTTGAAGCTCGCTCGTCATGTTGATCCTGTTGGCAAGCGAACTATTGGTGTGCTCACTAAGCTTGATCTTATGGACCATGGAACCAACGCAATGGATATCCTTACTGGCCGTGTCTACCCATTGAAGCTGGGTTTCATTGGAGTGGTTAACCGCTCTCAGCAGGATATCCAGGCAGGTAAATCTCTGGCAGAGGCATTGAAGTCCGAAGCTGAATTCTTCCGGCATCATCCTGCCTACCGCAACATGGCAAACCGATGCGGTACCCAGTTCCTTGCTAAGAGCTTGAATTCTACTCTCATGTCACATATCCGTGACCGTCTGCCTGATATCAAAGCCCGCCTCAATACGTTGATGGGGCAAACCCAGCAGGAGCTAGCCAGCTACGGAAACAAACAATTCAGTGGGCGAGAGCATCGTGGCTCCCTGATACTCCAGCTTATGACACGGTTTGCTTCCTCTTTTATATCATCCATTGACGGAACCTCCTCCGAGATATCAACAAAGGAATTATGCGGCGGAGCAAGGATTTACTACATCTTTAATTCCGTGTTTGGAAACTCCTTGGAGACAATTGACCCCACCCACAACCTCTCTGTCCTAGATATTAGAACCGCCATCCGCAATTCAACCGGTCCCAGACCCAGTCTTTTTGTTCCAGAGCTTGCGTTTGACCTGCTTGTGAAGCCTCAGATAAAACTCCTTGAAATACCCAGCCAGCGCTGCGTTGAGCTTGTTTATGAAGAACTTATTAAAATATGCCATACTTGTGGTTCAACCGAACTTTCTCGATTCCCAAGGCTGCAGGCGAAGCTGATCGAGGTCGTATCTGACCTTCTCAGAGAGCGCCTGGGCCCGTGCTCAAGCTATGTTGAATCTCTTATTTCTATCCAGCGTGCATACATCAACACCAACCACCCTAACTTCCTTGGTGCAGCTGCCGCCATGTCATCTGTCATTCAAAACAAACAGGAGAAAGAGAAACAGGCTGCTATTGCCGAAGAAAAGAAAAAGCGGGATAGACGGCGGCTGAAAGAGCTTGGGGCCGCGAATGGAGTCGCTACCCCTGATGAAGAGGATAATGTAGAAGAGAAACAACAGGCTCTTCCGGTCAGAGGACATTCCTCGAAGGCAGCCAGGACTGGATCACCACATACTGGACGCAATCCTGAATCCATATCCTCTGCTCTCAACGGCCTCCAGTCTGCCTCTCCCCCACGATTGGGAAGCCAGCACGGAAATGCCAAAGATTCGTTCTTAAACTACTTCTTCGGCAAAGACGGCCTGCCAGGCTCTACTCCTCCCCCAACATCCTCTGGCCTCTCGCGCCATGTCAGCCATGCAATGGAGCCTAGCTTCAGCCAGAGTTTCCGTCGAAATGAAGTCCGGTCTCCATCTATTCCTCACTTCCCTGCTCCTCAAGAGGAATACGCTCCAACCGAGTACGGTGATATGTCGTTAGCCGTAAGTTCCTAATAACCTTCTCCCCATCCCCCTTAGACTATAAATAATACTAACACCGAACAGAATGACAACGCCGAACCAGTCCTAACAGACCGTGAGGCCCTGGAGACGGAGCTCATCCGCCGCCTTATTTCATCTTACTTCAACATTGTCCGTGAGACAATAGCAGACCAAGTCCCCAAAGCCATCATGCACCTTCTCGTCAACCACAGCAAAGAAGTGGTTCAAAACCGCCTAGTCAGCGAACTTTACCGAGAAGATCTATTCCCTGAACTCCTTTACGAAGATGACGGCATCAAGGCTGAACGCGAGAAGTGCGAGAAGCTACTAGAAACCTATAAAGAGGCCGCGAAGATCGTGGGCGAGGTTTTGTAAATTATCTATCCACACGCTCTCTCTCTCTGTTTATTTTACCTCTCCTTATCTTGGTCTTTTAAGCTATGATTTATCCGCTTCCTTGTCTCGTATAACTAACGCACACCACTCTTTCCTCTCCTTTTTGGTCTTGATATGACTTTGTTTTGTTTTTGATTGACGCAAGTGATTCGTCCGCCGCTGATTGCCACATATCTTTTTCGATATTGTTTTATTACATCTCACAACTCTATAATAAACGAATCACACTACGTCGGGATTGAAGGATGAGGAGGTGTGAGTGGTTGATCTTCGTTCTCGGGGATTGACGTCTGCTGATTTGGTAGATGAAGAGAAGAGGTTGGGGTTGAAGTAAGGAGCCGTGATATATATATGGCTTTCATGTGGGAGGCGGTGGAGTTTATGTATACATGTAGTTATGTAAAATGGAAGATCCTTCTGAATGTTACGATGTTCTCTACGTATAGCTAGTCGTGCTACAGGTTACTTTAAAGGCTTTGAGAGTATCCTGGGTGCAGAAATGTCTTCATTGTTGTATATATTTTCTGGAGGTGTGAGAGGGGGTCCTAAAACTAACCAACAGCACCATTAAACCGATCATCCACTCTACCCAACCACCAACCACCAATCCCTCAAGTCATTCTTTCGTATGACGAGGAATCCAATCGCAAAGATCCGTCCAAACTAGACCAAAGGGGGAAGATAGGGGAGTGGGATAAGAATCAAAAAGACGGGGAAAAGTTACATACATGGAGGGTAATACAAGATGCCATTAAGGAAAATGAAAGGGAGAAAAAAGCACTAGCTTGGTTGAGAGTATGAGTGGGGAAGGTTTCATAACCACGTCCAAATAGGAGAAAAATATAAATATAGTCTTTGAATGGTGAGTATAGATCAGGGTAAGACGATATGGTATGTAGATTCGCCTTGCTTAGAAGGTGTCGTCCATTTCCATGATTGAGTCAATGTCAATCTCTCGAGAACCCAACTGCTGGGGCCAATTGGCATTATTCAACTGGTCATTGAGAGTGCCGAGGGGAGGAAACATGCTGGAAATATTCCAGCTCTCAGACTCGTTGCCACCAAGACCAGAGCACATATTATTGTTCTCGAATCCACTGAATAGAGTGAAGTCGCCTGTTTGCTTGCCAATGTCCATCTTCATGCAGTCAAAGCCGTCATCAAAGCCCTCGTCGCTTTCATACGAGGCAGGGGAGTAAAGCATAACATTACCGTGTCCGGCGGGAGAGATACTGGAGTTCTTGTCCAAGGCAGGAAGAGGAAGGCAGAGATTCTCAGGCTCAGGGAGGCAATTCATAGCTTGAGCTTCAATAGACTGCGCTGGACTAAGGAGCTGAAGGTTCATAGAGGTGTACTCATTCTCGGTGACGTCAAAGTGGAAGTCTAGGTCTGCATTGTTTCCAACAAGGTCTAATGGAGACTGAGCCTGGAACCCTGCAGCAAAGTTACCGGCGGGAGTAGAAGAAGCAGAAGGGAGGTTTGTGTCAAGCTGGGGTAGAGTATCGGATGGATCTGCAGCTTGGAGGTCCGCATAGAAGGCATTGAAGTCTTCGTGCATAGTGTTGTACTCGTTCAACGACGTAGAGTCAGGGAAGAGCATGAAGTCATCGTGATTAGTATTCTGCTGACCCACTTCGCTAGGTGAGTAGATACTAGGGCTTGGAGCCGGATACACGCCGGGGCTAGGAGTATACCCGACAGAGTCCTGAACACTGATGCTTGGAGACCTGTCGGAAGCAGTTTTCTCAAAAGGGGTAGACTGTTTCTCAGATGGAGACAGATATGGAGACATGGCCTGTGCACTAATAGGAGTAGGAATATCAACTGAGGGTGCTTGTGGGGTGCTGATGTTGGTTGTAGTTGGCGTTGGCTGAGGAGACAGTTGGTGGCTTGCCCTGCCATTGTTCTTGGATCGGACATACTTGTAGCCATGGAGCTTTTCCATGTGCTGTTTACAGTTACTCTGGCGCTTGGTGTCATAAGTACAGCCGGGGTAGAGGCATTTGTACTTCTTTGGGGACTTGGAATGTCTGTCATTCATATGACGATCCCTCTCCTTCTCAGTTGGCCACCCGAGTTGATAGTACTTGCATTTGGTATCAAGGCACTTCCATGGCCGAGTGTGCACTTTCTCGTGTTTGCTATTGTACAGTGTTAGTCATAATGCATACCATTAGTGGTAAGTAAAGGAGACTCACGTAAGATCGCAAGGGCGACGGAAGACCTTATCGCAGTGCTTGCACTTCTCATTAATGTTCATTGGTGGAGCATCCTTCTTGCGTCGCGCCATGGAACGCATGACACTCTCTTGATTCTCCATACTGGGAGCACGCTTCAAGCTTGGAACTTCTGGCTTCTGTTCAACAAAGGGCTCCCCGGTTTTCAAGGAGATAGCTTGCCCCTTCTTCTTCCTTACAAGTTCGGCTGGCCGGCCGGTACTTGCAAGACCACCCTCGAGAACAAGCTCCTCGCCACTATGAAAGTGTAAGCAACAAAATATGAATGAAAGAAAGTAGTCAGTATACATACGAAGAATAGTCAAGTTCGTCACGGTTAGACGAAGTAGCACGTCGCTCCCGGGAAGATCTGATCAGAGCAGCGTACTGGCGAATTTGCTCGACGAGGTCAAGGAAGTACCTGTTAGTGTAGGGACGGTCTGCTGGACGACGTTGGTCGTGGTCGTTGAGATATCCAACGGTTGTGTGCACACACTGAATGGTGAACTCGCAGAAGCTAAGATACGAAGACCTAGAGATGGTGTGATGGGGAGCCAAATAAAGCAGAGTTTTCTCTACGTCTCGAAGACAGGTAATCTCGCTGCTCTGAATACGCTGTGGTACAGATCTGACAAGGGAGTGGAAGTTCTTCAGGCGTTGTTCCTTGAGCAGTGGGAGAAGGATGTGACGCTGAATATGGCGTTTTCCCCCAGAGCTGAGGGTAGAACTAGACGAGACCACTGACTCACGAGCCTCGCGTTTCAAAATATCTGCAAGATAGTTAGTATTCAGCAAAGAAGATGCAACATTCCGGGTTATGTTATGCAACGAACCTTCACCAACGGAAGAGCCAACACCGCTATCAGAGAGCTCGGCACGGAGGTTCTCCTTTCCAGGGGGTCCAGTTTGTACTTGGTTCCTAAAAGACGAGTCGATTTCCATCAGGTTAGCAGAGGTGAGGCGTTTGCTGAGACCTCGGAGAGCCTTGAGGTTGCGTTTATCATCTTCGAGCGAGCTCTGTTTCGACAGTGACTTGTTCCCGGGACCAGTAGAGTTGCGCTCAATGCTGCCGAGCCAGCCAGCAACGCGGTTTTCCCTAGCAGCAGAAAGTTCCTGGAGAGTGTCCGGGCTAGTTGGAGAACGACGAAGCAAGGTTGGTAAATGGAGGACTGGGTCCCCTGGGGACGAAGGAGAGGCGGAGACATGGAATGTAGCTTCCTTCCTCAAAGTGGCATGGCGAACTGTATTTGAAGAGTTGCTGGGGGAGCGTCCATCACAATGGCCGGTGGAGAGACGGGGAAGGTTGGCATTCAAAAACGGTCGACGACGCGGACTTATACTGAGATCGGAGGACATACTGGGTGACTTTGTAGCGAGCAAGTCACAAAATCTGCACACCGACTCCAGTGAGCAAGGGCGGGTAGCTGAAAAAGGATAGTTCCATATGACTCACCAGCTGATTCTTTCGGAGGCCAGAACTAGACTGAATTATTTCTTGCTTGTTTGAGAGCGTGGAGACAGCCGGCTGCAGCCTTTATAGATCGAGGTCTCGCAGCAACGTTTGGCCAGTTTTCTTCTTCCACGCAGGCCACACAACGCTGACTTTGACTGTCGAGAGACGATGTTAGCGATGCTGTCCCCTAGTAGCCATGTCTTTAAAGTGCCATACTTACAGCATTCACTGAGGCCCGGAGTACAGAATTTAACGCCGATATGCCGTTTCCAGGCAACAAACACTCAAGGACGACTAGAGGAGTCAAACTTCAAGGTCGAAAGAAGTCGAGGAATCAGATAGCAGGAGATCCAGAGAGGCCTTGAGACCAAGTTGTCTTTAGCTGGTGACTGTGTCGAGGCAGCGAACTCCAGGAGAGCGTCGGCTCCTGTTGACGTGAGACGGCTGCTGCCTAGCTGGCTGCTGCCTAGCGGATCACCCGGATTAGATCAGCGGCCAAGCGACGAAGCCTCGGTGCTCGAGCTGGACTAGCGGAGAGACAGAGAGACACCAGCAGATGGAATGGCAACGGGTGTCCAGCGGACTGACTGAATTTCTGCTGTTTATGGGAGTGTGTGAAGGGGACGCAGAGCTGTGAAGGTGAAGTGGTTGATGGTGAAGGAAAGGCGGAGGACGAGAGGGAGGAAGATAAGAAGGAGAAAGAGAGTTTCCCTCGCGTGTTATTCGGTTTTGGCGGTTGCCTGATGGGAAAAGTGGGTCCTTCCTTCCCAAAACTCACTTTCGGCGTCTCGGCGCTGCGGCTCCGGGAAGGTTTCTTACTTAAGCGATGTTGCTATAAAAAGAAAAGAACAACAACGACAGCGACGACAACAGCGAGAAGACAACAGCGACAACGACAAGGAGAACAGAGAGGAGACCAGATTTGAAGAAGATGATATGAAGACTCGCTGGCGGCGGGCGGTGAGCTCGACTCCCAAAGGCGCTGCTCGGTGTTGCGGTGCGGCTGCGGATGTGATGCGGCGCGGCTGCGGATGTGATGCGGCAGAGACAACACAGCCACCGCAGTGGTAGCCTCATCCAGCCTAGCAACGCGAACAGCATTAATAACACGCACTCACAAACTAATTAAGACCGGGATTCGCGGGCTGTGGAGAACCAACTCGTTATCTCCGCCAACATGGAGAGGCCAACTTTCTCCTTCGCTGCTTCACCTTGTAACACAGCTGCATCCTTCGCCAGATTCTGGACGTCTCGTTGGCCCGGGAAACCAGTTGCACTTCCCCCTTCAGCCAACCAGCTTCTCGCTGCCCCGTGGGCGGGACGCACTTTGAGACAGCGCCTAGGCGTCATCGAGCAACCCTTGTCAGGGGGTCGGACAGTTGTAAACTCCGATCTCCTCCGTCTCCATCCATTTCTTGTTTGCGGCTCAAAAAAAGCCACTGACATGGGGGCTCGGCCTTTCACGAAGGTTCTCTCTCCAACAAAAGCAATTCTTCCCTGTCTGGTGAGTCACACCTGAATACTCCGTCCTCGAACTGAAATGGTTCTGGGAACAGATACGCAAGGGCAGTCAGGATGGGTGCATTCTTGACGTCGCTTCTCATAAAATAGCCCCTAGACGGAGGAGTATTTCACTCAAGAACCATAGGCTGCATGAAGGTATTACCTTCCGTCTCCATGCATCATAATTATCACGTCGGATACTCCGTAACGCCTTGGGAATTCGGTGCCTATGGCTTGAACTCGCGCATACAGCTAGAGAAATCAGTACTAATAAAGAAGTCCTCTACTTATTATATTCAGCAGAGATAACAGGTCATCTATATCAATTGGACAAAGTAGGTTTGGGATTATTCCACTGCCTGGGGTGTCCTGCTTCGACTCAGACATGAATTTGCTTCCTAAGACTGGGGTGGAGCAAAACCATTGTAGCTCGAACTGGTGCTCAAATCTCCAAATATGAAAGCTACTCCAGAATATCTGTGCACAGAAAATGCTGAAGCAGGAACACATCGGGATGAAATAAGTAATATACTCATTGATCCCCGTCATCAAAGCACCTCTTTGAACACCGCATCTTCACTTGCTTTTTCAAGTTGCCACAGAATAAAGGCGAGCATTATACGCAGAAAGATGCGAAGATTGTCCTCAATTTTGACATTAAATGGGCCCAGCTCTTGTATTTGGAGGAACGGGGATTTGCCGGTACCTCGTGTAGGGAGAACTGGCTGGGATCCCGGGCCGAAAATGTATTCCAGGTACGAAGTATCGTAGGTCCCGATACTAATGTGGAAGCCCAGATGGTCTTGAGCCACCATAAAGGTATGATACGTCCGATGCGTACTTTTCCACTATATCTTTGTCAGTAAGAATTGCCCAAATAAGAATAAGAGCGTAAAAGTATGGTGTAGTATCACCGTTGAGTCGCTTGCATGGCATTTCCAAATATATGCTGCATGCTCCATCGCTTGCTGTGCCAGGACAGGAGTGCCACTTCCCCTTCCCTTGCGTGGGGCACGTTTAACTTCAAATATCGCAGCTTCACGTGGCATACCAGCAACGGATAAGCTGAATGGGATACTCCCATCTACACGAGCCCGGAACTGCATACCGCCGTGTTGTAGAGAGGTTGGATGACTGGGAGGCCCAAATTGGTATGTAGTCTCAAAGGAGTTGGCCATACAGAGGGGCCTAGGACTCAGGCCCTGCACAAGGCTTGCTAAACCACCAAGTAGGGTAACTATAAAGTCTGCAACAAGTGTTTCTGTGGGTGTTCGACGTGGAGGTTCTTCTACTCCTTGAGCCGTTGTGGAAAACATTGGAGGGGGAGAATCTGGGATTGGCTGATCATCGCTATCTGCCATTTCGATATCCACCATGTCAAGCTCTTCAAAAGTCTGATATGTTGGGCTCTCTGGGTTATCCCGTGCCGCGTGCTGCATGGCATCATAGAATCGGCTTGCACGTGGAGCTCCAAACACCCTACGCTCTTCAATCGAAGTCTGGATTGACCTGTCTTCCAGCTGGTTGAACAGATTAGTGAGCAAACTGAATGGGCCGAGGCCCCCAGCAAGAGTACCAGAATACTTGGGCGGGGTGCTGATGGGGGTGTCCTCTGGAACACATAGAAGTTGAAACAGCGTCCCGAGCATATCAAGCCCGAGTAGGTTTCTTTCCATAAGTTTTATCGCGTCATTGATGTGGTCTTCATTGAAGAAATAATCTAGTTCTGTAATATATGCCGCAGCATACTTAGAGCCTTTCTTTTCGGGCCAAATAGGCCTGAGAGTGAGGAGTGCTTCCTTTGGAACTGTCGACGCAGAGAACTTCCCTGTTCACCACCAATGTTAGCCAGAGGATAAATCAGTTACGAGAGCGAGCTGCGAGAAAGGGAGCCGCTACCTTCCATGCACAGCTGCTCGAGGGTCCGATGTTGAAGGCCATACTTGTATATCGCGTCTCGCCACTCTGATATGTTTGCTGGAACTTGGTCGAGGCCATGAGCAGCCTGCTGCCACCGCGGAGCCGCCATTCTATAGCCAAACTTTCGCCTTTGCTTTGGGGTATATCACAGGCGGCACCGTTCTGACGGCAAGTTTAATCAAAATGATTGACCTAAAAGAGCGGGCCTACACCAGTGGCCAGCAGGTCAAAGTTATCTTTTGACACTCGAGAGGAAGAGAGATTCGAAGGCAGATGCCGGAGGAGGAGGAGGAGTAAATATAATAAGGCGGCAGCAGCCGCGGGGAGCTGACTAACAAACTTTAGGGTGGTGCCTGGAGAGTATTTATTACGTAATTAGTTCCTAAGTCTGGGGCGGCGGTGGGCCTATTTCACCTTCGACATACATACTTTAAATAATAACCAAACTACCTAACCACAGATACACGGTTATTTATCAATCTTCATCACCAAATATGTCGGAATCGGACGCGCAGACGGACACCGCACCATCCGAAATACTGCCGTTTAACCAGCCGGAGGCGGTCGCCGCGTTTCTGGGCCGTACGTTTCTCTGCTATATGACCTATGCGGACTCCTCCTTTCTATTTGACTGGCTGGAGAAGACACCCGATATCCGTCTGCGCTGCCGGAATACCACTGAGCAAGAAACTCTGTTCACAACGCCTCCAGAGCTCCTGAGGGCCATTCACACGTGCCAGAGGGTTACTGAACCAGACATATTTCCGGGCATTCCGTCCGACTGGGGGTTCGCCGGTCTCATGCAATTTGCCGTCCACCAAGTGCAGGAAACCGTGCAGGTAAAGTCTCGAGAGTAGGATACACCGTCTGCTTTCAACATCTGTTACCTCACTGACTTGGTGCTAGACTTTACGGTCCTTTATTTACCCAGCTATACTGTGAAAAGGTCCGCAATATACATGGGCTCGAGGTCCTCTGCCCTCATCAGAACCACTGGACTTTTATCATTCAGGATCACACATGTGCACGTGATATGAGACAGAAAGCAGATTGTCGTAATTATATCCTAAAGAGTGAAATAATGGCAGCCACCTCAATATTCTTTCACCAGATGAATGAAATGGTTTGGTCGTCTGAAAAGAACCGTTATACATCCAAGCCGAGATACAAGGGTGGTTTATTGACTGTACGTTTACCTTGCCGTTTTATAAACGCTTTATCTGACAACAACCCCAAGGCTACTGTAGTGACATTTACACGTGGCAAAGTACGCGTCGTCCAAGCAACTATCAGACCGTCGGAAAAACATCCAACCCTCGACCTTAACCTAAGAGCTAAATACACTCTCACAAAGGCAGGGTACGACCAAAATGTCGCCTTTGACGTTCTGAAATGGATTCTCGATCCACCACAGGCAGAGCTTGAGACGGAGCCCTAGTCCACGGAGACGGTCAACAAATTTCCCGAGAGTGTGAAAGAATATGAGCTCCCGAGTGTGGGGTTGTTTATTTGGCTGTGGCTTCCTAGTCTCTGTGATTGTATCTCTCAGAGCCTAGTTATCGAGCTGGTTATTTATAATTAATTTCTTTAGTCGCTTCACTAAAGAGCTGTATTAAAGTATTAGTAGAATATGAGGATTACACTAAGGTTAAAACGGTGTTATTCCACTCCACGTGAGGATTACTACCTGCAGTTTATACTCCAGCGGCCCCCGTGTAGTACATGTGCAAAAACTTAGTTAGCGCCGGCGTCGGCTGGCGCTTCCCCAGATTGGACCTCGGCATCTCGACGAGCTTCTTGCTTTGCGGGCCAACGTGAACATTTTCTGAACAAACAACAATTACGACAACCACCGCGCTGTTCAGTTTTGCGTCTCCCTTCACCTTTCTCGCTTCATTAGCGGAATACATCTGTTCTTTACATGGAGGTCGTCTAAGCTGACGATTGTGGTTAAATTGAAATTGTCATGACTTCAAATGGCTCCCAGGTCGCGGCGGACGACCACCAGCGTCGCCGCCGGAAGGAAGCTCTACGCCAACGGAAAAACAACAAGGGACCTATATCTTCTCGATTGATGCTTGATATTCGTCTAAAAGGCGAAGTCGGGGTTATTTCAGATGAGCTACTGGTAGACTTGTTTCCCCGTCGAGGCTCTCATGGTAAGATTTGCTCCTCATCAACCACTGAAGCGAAAATGCCCCCTGACATACACCCTTGATTTAGATGTCGAACTCTTCCCTGAGATAATCTATGTCGCCTTGGCCCCCTGGGTGCCTAACTTCACAACCGTTGAAGATGTTCAGTGGACTATTGTCCCAGTCCACACGCAGGCCAGCGAAAAGGCGAAAGCTTCCTTCATCTCAGGCGCTGCGATTCACTTCCCTGTTGCCGCCAGCTCAATTCAACCTTTCATTCAAGTGCTGCAAGGCAGCGATCCCTCCCGGTCCTCCTTCCTGCTAGCCCAGCGTGGAATTGAGATTCATATCGTTGATGTCACGCCACTACATTTGGACACTGTATACGTTACGGTAGAGCGAAATTTGCTACGAGATATTGATGAGATACAGGGCAAGTTCGGAGGAGGCTTCGGTACAAAGCCGCGTATGTCCCAGGGCTTATGGCCGAAAGGAAAAGGGTCGGCTTCGTCTCATGATCGTACGATATCCAAGGGGGGGAAACATTCTGCCACGCAGAGAGATGAGCGGTTGATGGAGGCTATACGCAGAGGGCTAGCTGAACGAGATATTTTGCATAACGGCGATATAATCCCTCTTCCTTTGCCTTCGCATCCCATTACGCATGCTCCACCCCCGCCGGCAAGGATTTCATTCTGCGAACCTGTCGCTCAGGGACGGCTGATACCAAAAACCAAGATTGTGCTATTACAGGCGCGATCAGCACGGAAACCGCAATCTAAATCTTTATCAACCTCTAGCCCTACTCAGCTTAAACGAGTTACTGAAGATGATACCGAAGACACGTCGAATGATATGTTTTACTCTGCTGGAGAAGAAAAGGGGCTAGAGGAAGGCACTGATGAAGGCACCGATGCTGAGAGCCCATCGCCTCCTGGTGAATCTGATACGGAGGCTTCGACGGAGAGTCGTAGTGAGGCAGAAGGTTCAGAAGATTCAGATGATTCCGACGATTCTTTGGAAGATATGATTTCTCTCGCTGCCCCAGAACTACCACAGCAGCAATCTGGAGCAATGTCTGCCTTCTCCTCTGCCACTCCTAGACTCGGTGGAAGGTCCCTTGGAATACACTCCCCGGGCTCTGTGTTTTCCAGCTTTACATCCAATACTGCTCGTCAGGGCAGACACTCCGGCAAAACATTCAAGGCTGAATGTCTCCTCGACCACATACCCAATGAGCTCCTCCATCCAAAACCCCGAGAAGAGGATGACCCTGATGCATTCATCTTTGTTGATGTGCACACCCTTGTCAAGATAGGGTGCTTCTCTGGCGACTGGGTTCGTGTGGCTCCGACAGAGGAACCTCAACGAAATATGCTATCCTCCTTAGCTTTTAGCGGTCTCAACGGCTTAATGGGAAGCACTGAAGAACCCGAGAACTGGCGTGTCGCAAGGGTTTACGGTGTTACGGGCCTATCTCCTCCAAAAATCAGGTATGCAATGAACAAGTCGGCAGAAAGATCGTCTAGCATCTCACAGATCCCTCCCCATGGTCTCACTCCAACGGTCCTTTTACCTCCACTTCTCCTGCATAACCTGCAGAGCCCTAGCTACGTAAAACTTTCTCCCTTGTCCCTTGGCCCAGCTCAACACGGCCCTTCGAAACTGGGACTAGCAGCCTCCCGTGGTAGCAGTGTGCCCAAAGCACCTCCTACGGCCAAAGAAGTCACTCTGTTAAAAATATCTACGCCTCTATCTCTAGACAGAGCACTTCAGCCCGCCATATTTGCTGCTCTTAAGCATCATTTCGAATCGAAACGGCGGCTGGTAAAAGCCGGGGATATGATTGGAATTAGTATAGATGAGGGACTTGGAAGGACTGTTTTCTCTGCGACCAAGAGCGCAGATGCTGTCGGCCAGGAGGATGAATTACCTTCCCAGCTAGCCCTTTCTTCGGGTAAACCTAGTCATTCCAGCAAGGTTGGCGTGGCTTGGTTCCGTGTCAGCCATGTCACAGCTCCTATGACCAGCACAGAGCCAGACGGTGCCCCTGACCATGAATTGTGGGGCGGAGTGGCAGCTATTGATACTCTCAATACCCGAATGGTGCAAGCAGGAAGTGAAATTGGAACCGTTCCCGGAACTCTAAAGAACACATGGGAGTACTGGCTCTCCGTCAAATCGGCGCCACAGCCGAGTATAGAGCAGAGTGCCACTCCATGGCTGCAGGCGGACTCCCCTGCAGTTTTTATATCTCCAATTCAGAGGCGTGTGAGAGAGCTGATAGCCGCTGCTACAAGCCCAAGAGCCATACAACTGGGACTAAAGCCAGTTGTTATCCTTCTCACCTCTACGCAGAGAAATATTGGCAAGTCAACAGTTGCACGTCGAGCATGCGCTGATATAGGTCTTCACACTTTCACCATTGATTCATATGACATTCTCAGCGAAGGAGGGGCAAATGGGGGAGATATGAAAACAGAGGCATATCTGAAGGCGAGAGCAGATAGAGCGTTTGCCTGCGGTTCTGCTTGCACTGCTCTGTTGATAGAGCACATTGAAGTGTTGACGGCTGATAGAATTGTTACATCCTTAAAAGAAATTGTTTCAAGTTCTCGAGTTGTCATTGCCACGACCACCGACGTGGAAAAGGTTCCCGAAGGGATTAGAAGTCTCTTCACGCACGAGCTTGAAATGACGGCCCCCGAAGAGAAGGAAAGAGAAGGTATTCTTAGAAATGCGGTGGCTGATTTAGCCTTGCGACTATCTCCCAATGTTGATTTAGCTTCGGTAGCTGTTAAGACAGCCGCACTTGTTGCTGGAGACTTAGTCGACGTTGTTGAAAGAGCTGTGGCTGAACGGACTTTACGGCTAGAGAAGCTCGCAGATTCCGCCGCGCCTCCTGACGCAAAGTCAAATGTCAGTGTCCGAGATGTTCAAATCGCAGGTGGTGATGCTACTAGATCTGTGACCAAGGCTGATTTTGATGCTGCCGTCGACGCTGCACGAAAAAACTTTGCCGATTCCATCGGGGCTCCAAAGATCCCCAACGTTACCTGGGACGATGTCGGTGGACTTAGCAATGTGAAGGATGCTGTCATGGAAACTATCCAACTTCCACTTGAACGGCCGGAACTCTTTGCGAAGGGTATGAAAAAGCGAAGCGGTATCCTATTCTATGGCCCTCCGGGAACAGGGAAAACATTGCTTGCAAAGGCAATTGCTACGGAATTTTCTCTCAACTTCTTTTCCGTCAAAGGCCCTGAGTTATTGAACATGTACATTGGAGAGTCCGAAGCGAATGTCCGTAGGGTTTTCCAACGCGCTCGAGATGCACGACCATGCGTTGTCTTCTTCGACGAACTGGACTCTGTGGCACCCAAGCGTGGTAACCAAGGAGACAGTGGTGGTGTCATGGACAGAATTGTCAGCCAGCTTCTTGCAGAACTTGATGGTATGAGTGGTGGTGATGAGAATGGGGGCGGAGTCTTCGTTATTGGTGCTACCAACCGCCCTGACCTATTAGATGCAGCCTTACTACGACCCGGCAGATTTGATAAGATGCTCTACCTTGGTGTTTCGGATACCCATGATAAGCAACTTACTATTCTAGAAGCTCTGACTCGCAAGTTTAACCTGCATCCGGACCTTTCGCTGAAGAGAGTTGCAGAACTCTTGCCGTTCACTTATACTGGTGCCGACTTGTACGCACTCTGCTCGGATGCCATGCTCAAGGCAATCACTCGGCAAGCTACTGCCGTGGATGAAAGAATAAAAGCTCTCCCTAATGGACCAGTTACAACAGCATACTTCTTTGATCACCTTGCCACTCCTGAAGATACTGCTGTAATGGTCACGGAGCAAGATTTCACTGAAGCGAAGAATGAGCTGGTTCCTAGTGTTAGGTATGATTCTCTCTTCTATTGGTAATTTAATTCTATCTTGCGATTGCTAACTACTTGAACAGCGCGAAAGAGCTTGAACATTTCGAACGAGTGCGGAAGACATTTGAGACTGTTGACACCAAGAAGTCATCCCTTTCTAGCGAGCAGAAGGCAATCGAGGATGTGCCTAGAGATGATGTGGATATCACAGCGGATGGCTCCCTGACAATAGGCGAAGCCCTCAACGCTTCCAACAAACCGACCGGAGATGCCAAGGATACCGGAGAAGACGATGACTACATAGTCAGAACTGATCATTTAGCCAGCACTGAGTCATCAAAATAATTGAGCTCAATTCTTTACCAGCGATTTTCAAGACACATTTATCCAATATGTGCTATAGATTTTTTTGTATAATAGCCAGACGATATATCTGAGTCTACTTTTATAGTGGAATGACCAAACATAACTTGTTACTCTTGGTTATGGCCTTAAAATGCTAAGAATAACAGATATCTCTTCCGTAAATAACCAGAACCATCAACATTCGACATGAACCGAGACTTATATAAGAAATGGCATGCCAACGTCAACTAAAATATTGAAGCTCGAGTCATCCCGAGCTTTTCACATACGTAGTCCAAATTGCCCGACGCGGCTTGAGTTTGCGGGTGGTTTGGTCCCAATTTTTTCATATTCCAGTTGACCGATTTCTGCATAAGAGGAACGGCATCCTCCAGTCGGCCAGCATGGAAATATGCCACGCTTAAGTTGTTCATAGCGGCAATGGTATCAGAATGCTCTTCACCAGGGCCTTGTCGTTGCATTTCCACTATTCCTTCCAGGAGTTTGATCCCTTTAGACTCCCACGTCCCTCCGGGCGTTTCCTCGGCATTGGCTTGGTTGAGACGCCCATACGTGCTTGCCAGGTTCAGGCTGCATTTGATGGTTGTCTGATTAGAAGGGCCAAGATGAGTCCTTGCAGCTTCCACGGCTTTCTCCTGGAGAGCTACAGCCTCCTGGAGTTTATCCAAGGCACCATAATCTCTCCCTAATAGGTCCATCGTCATGATGGTCTGAAAATGTTCAGGGCCAAGAGTCTTTGTCCGGAGATCCAATGCACGTTGGTGCAAGTCCAGAGCAGCCTGGTAATCTTTATTGTTAAAGTAGCTGTTGGCCAGGTTGTGCATGCTGGTCTGCGTAGTTTGGGAGTCCTCGCCCTTGATGCGAAGCATAATTTCCAAGGCTTTTTTGTCAAGCTCGAGTGACTGATCATATTCACCTTGTGCTTTCAGGTCAATTGCAAGATTATTCAGGCTTGCTACCGTGTCTTCATGGTCATCTCCGAGGATTTGCTGTCGCACCGAGAGGATGTACCTGTCGAGTGCTTCGGCATCCTTGTGGCGACTCACTTGTCGGTAGAGGTATGCAAGGCCACTTTTTGCACTAAGATCATCGCCATAGTGTTCTTCAGCGTATTTGACTGCTCGCTCCTGTGCTTCGCATGCCTTATCCCACTCTTCAGCGTCCCCGAGCTCTTCAGCTTCAAGCAGGATTGTCCAGTACTCCTCGGCATCCTCATCATCCCGAGGTCCAAAGTAGTTTTTCTTCGTGTCAACTGACATGGTAACTAACTAGTTAACTCGAGAATCAATTCCACCTGTCCGTTGATTGGGAAAAGAGACGATGAAGGAGATGCCGAAGGAATCTGGGGTTAAGCAGTCCGGTAAATAACTAATCAGGTATACGACCTGCCCCCTTAGTTAACCCCTCAGTCGACGATCTCGAGCCATCCATGTTCCTTGCTTTGGTGGGATGCAAGCTTTCCTCAGCCACTGCAGGACGTTCCACATGCCACCGCAGGCCCTCGAGTCCAACCTCGTTTCTGCGCCTGCGCCTCAACTGTGTCGCTGTCAAAAAGGGGCTTGGATGTTTCGACGTTGAAAAGCGTCAGTTCTATTGGATGTTGGAAGAAGAATGGCTAGTTATTACCTAAGCATGCGTCTAATTTAAATTAGCCGCAACCACCTCGAAGTTGCAAAACTGCAGGACGAACAGAATAATAATACAGAAGGCGATGTGCATGCATGTTCTGGTACCTTGTGAGATAATATACGTGTCATAGATGGGCCTATGTCTGATACTTATCTCCTATCACATTAGACGGTTCTGAGCTATCATTTAGGGGTGGCTCGCCCAGACACACTGCGCGCCTTCGCCGCCAGCAGGCTCCAGCTACCATGGATTCCATGCTCAACTTCCGCTCGCCATTCTCCTGGTTCTCGTCAGCGGGGAAGGATGATGGAAATTCACCAAGCGTTGAAATAAAGCCTATCCAAGTTCACGATATCGAATCTGCGGAAGAGAAGCCTGGCAGGCGGCTACGGCAACTTCTAAAATTAAACCACGCAACTAATGCTATCCTATATAACAATCTCTCATTCTTCAATCATATACCTCACGTAAGCTACTACGTATTGCCAGTTGTCAAAATACTCCTTCACTAATGCCAGTCCTTAGCTCCTTTCTACCGCCTATTTGCTGGGTGGAAGCTCGGATCACCTGGACCGTCTCTATGAAGCCGAATCCAAGGAACAAGAGCCCTGGAGCGCTTCACCTAGTGAGATTGGCCAGGCAGAAGACTGGAGATTAGCTTTGGGCAAGAGAGAGTAAGATCTACTTGAGATACCAAGGATCTAGCCAGGAGACCACTCTACTAACCTAATCAATAGGTTTCAGAGAGCTTATGTGGATTTTTTTGAAGATGAGCTGTCTCGCATGGGATATGATTGGAATGCTGTAGTATTACAGTACCTTTGTTCTGAAGAAAAGCCATTAATAAACTCTTTGATTGCTGGCTGTAAGTGTTACTCTATATACTTTATCTAAAATTGCTAACTCATTGCTACAGTCGGCCATCCGCTTATACATCTTGGATACGCATTCGAAGTATCCAGCCGAGAGGTTGCTATGGAATCACTCGCAATGGTTTCATGCTGCTACGACGATGTTCACAAGCTCTTTGACGAACCATCGGATCTTCAGAAAAGCATGGCCCCGAAATATACCACTAGTTCACCTTTTGAAGTTCTAAATAAAATCCATAGAGATAAGCAGTTCGACGGGATTTTTAGAAGCCCAGGAGCTAATAATGTTGAGGTACTTTTGAAAACACACCAGGAGTTGATACTTGAGCATTGGATGGCATGGGTTCCTCAAGATGCAAACTTAACAGAACAGTTACATGCCATGCAGCGGCTTGCAACAACATTGATGGCGACTCGTCACAACGGAAAGCAGCATGATTTTTTCTTTGACCATCTTCTGACTACGACCCATGCGCTGCGTGTCATTATACCACTGGTCCCAAAAAAATTTCATGGCCCTTTACTCCGTCAGTGGTTTTTATTGGCAGTGGCCATTTATATAGCCCAGCTCCGACCGAAAATAGATGCTAAAGATATAGAATGCTACAGCATTGATGGGAAAGATTGGGCCTGGGTCGATAAACAGGCTCTAACCCAGGAGATGGCGATTTCACCTCATTATATAAAGCCTCTAAGAACGCTCAAGGAGGCGGCTAAGACCTGGGGCGATGAGGAAGGGTTTTTTCTCCGGGCTGCAGTGAAGTTTATTGAAACATTTGATGGCTTTGGTGGCCTTGGATGAACCATGGGTGTAGAATCTGAGTTGAACCTGGCCCCAGGTTGTGGTACTCAATGTTCAAAATTACACTCCATAATAATAATTTTGGCTAGTTAGTAGTATTTGATAGCAGTAGGTCAGCTTTTATATAAGCCATCGCATAATGCCGTAATATATCAGAGTACACAGTACCGATTAAGTGGTCTATTAAAGTCTAAAACGCCCGCTAACGTAACCTCCTTCAATTTCAAAACGCAAACTTCCTAGCAGCCAGAGGATGCTTCAAAACACACTGCCCTGGTCATCCATTCCGGGTTTTCTCCCTGCTCCCTAGGCTTCAGCTCTTTCACTGGACTCATAGCAAGCTCAATCAAGTCGTCTAATGACACCCAGCCCTGTCTTCCATCAACTATAGCATGCGCAATAACCATCTTCCACTCATCCCACCACTTATTTTCTGATTGGACAGCACACACCCTTCTTGGATCATCAGATGTTTCCGAACCTGCCATGTTTGCGTATGGCCATATAGACCGCACCATATCATACCGCTTTGGGTCCTTGAATAGAGATACAATCTGGGTATAGAATGAATTTTTTGTTTTTGGGCCTGGAACGACGACACGGGAATGTGTGGAAGGAAATGAAATCATGACACGGCCTTGATAGTTCAGTGAGGCTATCAATGTCCGTAGTCGGCCCTCTAAGATCTGCGTGTTCCAATTGATCACTTCCCGGGTTAGGATGAAGCTAGAAGACAATTAGCACACGGAGACATGATACGAAATAGGAGTACCTGTTGATTTTCGAAGCAATGCGATCCTACTTACGTTTTGTTAGTAGCCGGGTCTCTGCAAAACCGATCGGCAAACGTAGCAATGTCTCCAACAGCTCCTCCTGGAGAACCGCCAGAGCGATTGCCAACAATCTTCACGTAGTTCCATGATGAAGACGGGCCAGGGGGGCGGACTATTTGGTTCAACATATTTATCCGGATATCAAAATCCAGCTTGCGAACGCCGGTAATATCCCTTACACCGACTATGCGCACCTCTGGCTTAGGCGGCAATGCAGCTTGTTGGACTATAAATCTTGTCAATGCCTCTGGATTGGAGCTGAGCTCTGAAGGCGCCACAGTGATGGTGAGTCCGTCTTTCGATAAGCTTGACCCGGGGATATGATAGTGGGCAAAGTTTACTGGAGGTAGATAGGAATTGGATAGAACGGGACCTCGTGGACTTGATGGTTCCTGGGAGAGAGCAGTCGATGGCTCTGTATAGTCTGGGGGAGCATCCTGCGGAGTCGGTTGAGCACGGGGAGGAACCGGCCGCCGTTGTATTCCAGCAACTGGCAAGGACAAACTGGATCCTGATTTCTCCATGTCTGCAAGATGGACGAGAAAATGGACAGCCTGTGGGCTGAGATTCAAATTGGTTTTTATTCCGCTGTGTGAGACCGTGATATCAGGACATATATACCATCGCCAGCGCTTGTTGCGTCGAGTTGCTTAGCCACAGCTGGCAGAAACGCCTTGGAATATCCCCCACAAGGGGTAAGGCGCAAGAGAGTGAATTGTGCTGCCTTGCTCGAGGGTGACCATTTTCTATACGAACTTGCGGAGCTGGCATCCTTGTTCATATATTAAGTGTTCAAGCCACAATTTGATGTCTTTTTATTTTCTTTTTATTTTCCTTTCTGCGGGTTGCGGCTGAGGCGCTTTGTTTGCACTGTTTGCACTAACTAGTTAGTACAAAACGTTTGGTCAACGTAAGGAGGAGAAAGATGAACATCCTCAACGTCGACAAGCTTGACGGCGATGGCTTCTTCGTCTCCTCCAGAGCCATGTGTGCAGTTGTACGCTGAACTGCTGGCTAATATACGGCAGATCCGCCTTTACGTTACCACTAAAGATGGCGTACGGAACGACTCTCGGCCGCTGGTCACTCTCGATAGCTCGCGCTCTCTCGTGACAGTATCGCATTCCGACAAGACCCTTACGCTTAAGCTCCCTCTGTCTATATCTGCCCAAGCGAGAGAACATCTGGTGGCGGGTCAGGCTACTTCGCACGGTGGAGAGAACGAATACTCCTTTCGCCTCCCGATAGACGAAGCAAGTTCCGCCGTGGGCGTCGCGTCATGTCACGATTATACCTCAATGAGCCCTTGGCCAGCGAAGAGCATGACTGCGCAGACATGCATTTGTTGCCGTGGCTGCACAAATATACTATTTCCTCCAAGGGAGGGCCAAAATGTTGTGTGGAAGGATCTCCCTAGTGCAGACTGGGCCGAAATGATGGACCTATGGCATTGTCATAAGCCTGACCCGATACCTAGCAAAGACGGAGATACGGGCTCTACGAGCCTGAATGGGGATATCAAGGGCTATGGTGCCTCGAACCGGGTTGTTTGCAAGCCTGGAACAGTCTTTGTCAACGTTACTTCGTTTGTTATGACACAAGGTGACTGTCAGGGGGCGAAAATAACGGTAAGAAACTGCCCCTTATACATAGCGGACTTTAAGTACCCCAACAAGCCTTTCGTTCTAGAGGGGGAAAAATATATCAGATCACAGCTACTGTGGCGTGATGACTACATGACCTAGTTTGGATATTACCAGGAGCTTTATTTAATCATTTGGGCAAGAAGAAGGAGATTGGAACGTTCCACTGTGGTCCGATTTCCGATACAATTGCCCTAGATCAACAGGGCCGATATCCTCGGTGTTAACCCTGAGCTTTGAACACCACCCAGAGCTGCAGAGATGAACACTCAAAACAGCACGGGTCGCAAGTAGCGTGTGTTGAACCAATACCATCATCCTCCTTACCTTCACACGTTTCTGGACCTTGTGTCTAGGAATTAGTGACTGGAAAGAGATGGATGATAGTATCGTTGATCGCATCTACTGGTCTCTTGTGTTGTCTGGATGTTCACGCTCACATCACTGGGCAGTACTAAAGGCAGAGGGGTTAAAGATCCGCAGATAACGGCTGTCTAGACGTATTCCATGCATTGAATTCAGCCAGAGTCCCATTGGCCAATTTGAGATACAGTCTAAGATACATACATGAAAGGCAGACCTCGCCCACTGTGGCAAAATTATCCTCTTCATACTGACCAATATATGCACCCCCTGTCGATAGCGGCCGAAAATCTTGCCATCTGGCCCTGTCTTTAATTCTATGAGTTTCTTCTGCTCGTTTGTCTCAGTGGCTAATGTATGATACCTATCAATTATAGAATGCAAAAGGCGATTCCTCTTTCGACCAAGGAACTAATAATTCCTTTTCACCACATTCTGTGCCAAATCTTTGTTGTAAGTCCTGCGGTGCAACCGTTGGCGAAGTGCAAAACTCGCTTCAGGGAGTTGAGCTATTCAAAGCCAGCGTTTCCATATCACACCGAGCAAATCGCGCGGCAGGCACTTGTATCGAGAAGAACTTACTGGAAAATCATCCGCCTGAGTTAATTGTCGGATTTCAGCTGCTTGAATCTGTCGAGCGTTCAGGAACAAGGAGATTTGCAATACACTGTGGTTCCGAGGATAACCAGCAGCATAATGGTCTATTGGTATGATTGTCCTGTCCGAAAACAAGGGGAGATATATATTTAACGACTTTTTCAAGGCATGGGTATTCAACACGGATTTGCGATACTCCTTCAAGGATACCTCCAGCGCCTGCCGCTCTGTCTCTGCCAAGTGTGCAATGAAAGTGTTCTACAAGCATGTGGCCAATGTGCAACCTCTGGTAAACCCAGATCTGGGAATGCCATCTGTCACATCCTTGGAAGAACTACGTCTTCCACTTCACATATATCAATGCATAAAAGCTGTGCTGGAAAAGAGCACTAGACTATTGCCTCCATCGGGTAGAAAGTTTGGGGAATGGGAGATCGGACTCCTTGACCTTGAATCAGCCTGATATGACTCGCACATGATGCAGTTGTCAAGCGCCGATACCTCTCCTGCGATGGGCGGTTTGAGTCGATTCCGCACTCTCAGGTTCAGGTACCTGAGTCTACCAGTCAGCCAGCCTGGCCTCTCTGCCGTCATTTATGCTTTCCCTACCCAGCTGCATGAAGATCCACGACATACCAGGTTCTGTGCCCCAGCATCGACCAATTCTCAACCTTCTGGCATAACTCTATCCTGCAGCTCTCCAACCCCGGTGGCTTGCTGTGTCCCGGCGCTGAGGTTCGAGCTCTGACTCGACTGGCCAACCGCGTGGTAGGATTTCAAGCACATCACCTATCAGCTGAAGGCCTAGGCTGCAGCCTTGGGTATACGAGACTGAACAGCTGAGGGAACTCCAGCCAGCCGAGTAAGGGCTATCATAAAATATTCTGCAGCCACCTCCGCCATCTCTTTCCCTTCAGCAGCATCCTTCAGCCTGCATATTCCGCTAGCTGAGATGTTCTGGGAAAGATATCCGAAGAATCCGAAATGCTGTATCAAGACCCCTCCCGCCAGAAGACTGTAATAAGAAAATCTCAAGGCAAGGTTATGCTGTTTATAGCTCTTGACGGTATAAGGGAGAAGCACAGAGTTGAACCTCACTTCTTGGTGTAGAGTTAACTCCTAGAGTAACGACCATACCCTGTCGAGGAGTATTAGTGACAGATACTCCCAGCCGGGTCAACCTTCCATAAAATATATGAAAGCATTATTATGTCAATATTACTGTCCCAATAGTTAGTTACTCCTGGCTGTCATTTTGTCCTCAACGCGTCAAGCGACACAAAGCATGCTCGCGAAGTCTATTTTTATCCTTTCGTCTGTACACGGCGCTTCGCCTCGTCGCTTATTCGTTTATTCCGACCCCAGCATATGCAAGGAAGACCCCAGCAAAACAACCGCAGCGGCTTTTCGACCGACCAGGCCAGACATCGGCCGTTCGATCTCTCTGCGCAGGCTAGTGCATGGTGTCAGCTTGTCTATCGCTGAAGGATGGGTTCTGCTGGTTTGACAGGCTCCCTCTCGCTTATCTGGACGTTAACTAGTTAGTTATCTAGTTAGTTATTCGCCCGTTAACTGTCACATCAACAGCATATACCTTACTATCCTCCAACACCCCACGTCAGCTGGTGGATGACAGCCTTGGTGTATCCATGAGCTTAACTATCCCTGACCGGGGGTCGATACCCTTGAGGCTGGAAGATGCTGTCTGTCCCCCGGTTGGTTGTCATAGGTTGCCGGACAGTGGACATTTACTATTTGCAGGTTCCAGGGCTGGTGGAGGAGAAGCCACCATTGACAATGTCTGCATACCGAATTTACAATGTAGATGGCGGAGATAACTGAGAAATACAGTCCTTCAAAGTCCATTGAATGCATCCTGCCGTCCTTGAGGAACTAATGCTGAGTGGTACGCTAGCGAACTATCAACATCAACTCCAGCCGAAGTTCTCTAACCGAATCACGAAAATCACGGGCAAACGCTGTCAAAGAAGTGAAAAGAAAGGCTCCATTCAGGACTCCAAGAATATCTCGAAAAAAAAACCCCACAGTAAAAAACAGGTGAAATTGAAAACTGCCAACGCCAGTACCGCCATCTTCCCTGTCAACAGGGAGCGCAGAAGCAACCTCAAGAATCATATTAATCATACATTGATGCAGGTGATGGGTAGGTAGGAATGCCATCCTCTACCCGTGAAATGCAGCACTATCTCCGCCAGGAAAGGGAAGGGAAAAAAAATAAAAGTATTAAAATAGAAAATCCATCCTTTGGGAGCCATGTGTTTTCGCAACCTTCAGCTATCACCCAAAAGCATCAGGATCCAGCAGACTGATCGATATGTCCGAAACGAAAATTTTTATCTTTCTCCCCTTTTTTTGCGCAATTTTCCACACCGAGCTCGAATCGATTGAACGCCATTGGATTGGTATCGACCGGTCGATTCTCGAAACCTTGAAGACCAAGTTGGACGGCATCTGTGAGCTCGAACTCAGTTCTATTCCCGCCGTGAGCTCCATTGCCCATTCTATTCTTCAACCCTGAGGTCAGGGAGCAGCATCTCTTATTGCCCCCTGAACACAAGCGTACCTCACCCTATCAACACGAAGTGCCGCACACATGGCAGTTTTTGCCGGGGATTACCCATGTGTCTTCTCCGTTCGACTTGCAGCTTGGACAGAGTACTCCTGGCATCTAGGGGGGACATCCATCAGCATGCGTTTTCCCTTCAAGATTAGGTGCAAAACAACTTACTGGAGACATGTGGTTTCGAGTCCGGGATTGTGATCGAATGTGACTCTGCTTAGCGGCGTTCCCAACTGGCCTGAGACGAGCGACTGCAACCATTGTGAATGAAGGGCTCCGCTATTTCTCTCTGCAATATAAACAATGTTCCTCCAAAACCCGTGGGTTCACACAGCTCTGGTTGTTGTGCTCGTCGCTTCCTCGTTCTTCGTCTTTCTCCCTTGGGTATGTGTTATGAGTGGAATGAATGCCGATAGGCAGATGTCTTTATATACCGAAGTCGTCCTCTTTAAGATTCAGGAGGGGGGAAAGGAGAAGGTCGGCGCAATGTGACAAGGAAAGCTTTCAATTGGTGTTATGGCAGCCGTGAGGAAGAAATATTTTTTGGATGGACTGCTGTTCTTTTTCTTGTGTTGTTTGACGGGGGAGGCTGCGTTTAGAATCTCTCTTTTTTTTTCTGAGGAGATATATATATTGGTCGGTTGGAAATTTTTTGCCTTCGTCAAAGAAACAACGGTGCCTCTAGAGAGCGGAGGCAGACGAGCTTTATATCTGTGATACCCACCAATTTCCCCAAGTTCGCGGTATGTACTATTTATCCTCTGCAAGACTCCACGATCGGCGCTACCAACAAGGGGACCAAATGGGTATTGATACATTTGCCGACATGCACAAGGTTAAATTTGCGATGTGATGTCAGAAAGCTGGTTTAGCTCGGGCGAGGGTCCCCAACATTGCAGCTATCCAATCTATTGGATATCCCTATCTCCCAGACAGGCGGAGCGAATCGCGATTCTTCACCCTTTTTTTCTTCTTTAAAAACATTATTCAAGCTAAGTACGGAGTATGTCCAGCACTGGCCGTTGTTCCTTTTTCCTTTTTTACATCAAGCCTGAAAAAAAAAAAGAAAAAGAAAGAAAATGAAAAATATAACAATTTCACACTCTCGCCGGGGTTGTTTCCCACCCCCCTTGATCTTCGGCTGCGCTTCTTCTACGGAGATGGGAGATACATCAGGAATACAGGAATACCTTCATACAGATGAGTTGTCATAAACTACCCCCCTCAATCCTCCCCCAAATCTAATTTCAGGCCGCCACGAAACCCACTGGAGGGAGACAGATATTCTCCCTAGCGTCGACGCCCTGTGGATTCAGATGGCTGATGGTGAAAAAATAATTAGAATTCCCCAAAAAAAAAACAGATGCTCCAAACTATCAAGTCTGTCAGCAGAATTTCAGGGCCAAAAGAGCCAATCCTGGCCCTGTGGGGCTTTCATCCTGGATATGCTTCTCTCCCCTGTACAGAGTATGCCGTACTATTACTGCCCGTTCGCCTCTTGGTCTCGTTCAATCTGTCCTTTTTCGCTCTCTTGCTCGCTGGCTAGCAAAAGCCAAGCTCTAACTCCAAGTGCGAGTTCGAGTCGCGCCCCTCATGCGGTCCACCGCCGTCCGCGGTGAATTTGGCGGGCTTCCCCCACGAGTACCAAACCGTTCAAAAGCAGGATGACGACACCCTACGGTTGTTTCAGTCACCTGAGATGTCTATCGACACTCATCCGGGACCTGTCGACCGTTGAGGACCATATCCAAAGCGAGTTCGAGCATACGAGGTGCTGTCAGGTTAAAATGGTTTCGAATCCACGAATGAAACCAGCCTAAAATGACACTATCCACGATTCTCGCCTTCGTCACATTTTCCTTACCCTGGGCCCTTCTCCTATGTTCCAGATTTTTTTTCTGGAGTCAAGGATGCGTACGGGAAGTATCCAACCAGCTCGGCTCCTTTGTTTGCTGCTAAGCTTGCACCTTAAGCCCAAAATGACATTAATTATGACACACGGAAACTCTGGGTTTCTCTATGTTGAATAACGCTCACGCAGGCCCTCTGCACCTTGATCGGTCAATAATGATGGCCCACAGCTAGTACGACCTCACATGGGGCAATCCACCAGTTACAATCGCTAGCGGCTAACGGCCGACCGCATAATGACGAGGGTGGCACGAGCGAAATGTGACAGCTCGAGTCAGGGATTGCCAAAACCCTGCATCATAGCCTACATCTTAAACATTCTCAGGAAAAAAAAAAAAAAAAAAAGAGAGAGAGAGAGAGAGAGAGAGAGAGACAGAAACAGAATGAGAGATGCAACCAATTTGATACGGCGGCATTCTTCGGACCCCAGCAACAGAAGTATATATTACCCAAATAAGGCATCTGGATCAACCCCCTTCCTTTCAAGCGAAAAGACATCCCTATGGGGTTTACGCAAGTGTGACCTCTGGACACGGAGTACCATCCCGCAGTCAAGTCCGAGGGACGGTCAGGTAGGAATCTCCCCACATAGCTGCGTCGCCACTCTTTGAAATAAGTATATCTCACATCGATATATAGAATGACTATTTACGGCGTAAGGGAGTACCGGAGCGCGTACAGGATAAGGCCTGCCTGGCGGTACGGTTATGTACACACATCGAGGGAATGCATGTATGAGCAAGTCGAACTCTTTCAATTTGAACGAAGCACCCTTATTGGACTTCTCTCGATGGACACTCCATGATGAACCACATTCTCTTGTTATTTGTTTTTCCTTGGTCTCCCTCTACAAAAGCACAGTCTTTGATGATAACTCTAGTCGAGCGGCGCAGCATCACATCCAAAGAAAAACCTTACAGGTACGGCCAAGAAAGGTCCCCAAGGTCCCAAAGGATTTGACAAATAAGTTTTTTGTATTTTACCTCTGTGGCCCTTTGCCTTCCCCGAGTACCGTCGCTTTGGGGAGCGGATCTCTGCTTGAAAAAAGGTTCCTTTGCATTAGCCAGACCGACATGTTACCCGTACCATGTACCTTTACCATTAAATGCGCCCCTATCATTTATCCATGGCAAAGGGCCAAGAGATCGATGGATTTAAGCTATTCTAGCCTTCTTTCTTCGTCTTCTTTTATACGGGAAAAGGGGGGGGGGGAGATCAAATGCGACGTTTCGTCGACAAACGAGGTACCATCTTTCCGTCAACTATCGACATGGAAGCTGATACTCCATACGGTTCATGCAATGAATCGACATGGTGCACACTTGGCGGCTAGTGGTGGCTTGAAACAATATGGGATGCATGTCCTTTTCCATGCCGCCGTATAAATGGAGCCCGACCTGGCCGTATACCCCGGCCCTACCATGGTCTACCTGGATAGCTGAAAGCTTGGGAGAAACCAAAACTCGTAATGTCCGGCGTGCTTCTGTCCGTTGACGGCCTGACCCTGGCTGCTATTTTTTTTTTTTTTTTTCTTGACTTTGTGAAGCACACAAAACAGTGTAGGGATACGCCTGTCTGGGTGCCGAGTCTTCATGTATACGATCTTACAGGGCAGAGTTGTATCCACCTTTGGATCAACCACTGCAGCGGAACCTGAAATTAGAATTGACGCATTCCTATTTCAACATTATTTACTGTACGGAGTACGGAGCCTAGGTATGCACTACTGCTGGTCATATGCAACTCGACATATATTCTCATGTATATGTACGGCACTCTCGGAAACAACAAGTGCCTGAACTATCCAGCTGCTATAAAGGATATACTGAGTATATCGGCTCCATTTAATATAGTTACCACGAAAATGCGGTATGTCGCCGTCAAAAAAAGCGCTGGGCAGCGAACTTTGTCAACAGTCGCGACCTCCCTCCTTTCCTCTCTTTTTTTTACTCGAAATTCTCGGCAGACTAGAACCAAACTCCGACGCACTATGTGAGCCAGCAGGCTTTTACTGGCCAGTCCTTCAGGTACTCCGTAGGAAAGAGTCCGTAGTCGAGATAGGAGCCCGAATCGAGGAAATCCTTTACTCTTCGCGCTTCGATATCCGAACCAGAAGTATTCCATCGGTTGGTTTCCCATTGGTATCACATAACCGAATGAACCGGAAACCTTGACGTAGGCGATCTAGCCTTATACAAGCCCATGCAAGCAAATCGTCAATACCGATTTCATCGTCTTTAATTTTGAACCTGCCAAGGAATATCGGTCAGCGGGGGTGTCCTTAGTCAGTGACGAAACTGTCTGATGAACGATTAAGGAGTGGATTAAAGCAGAAAGGAAAGGAAGAACAATGGGTGGAGTGGGGGTTGCCGGTGGCTTTGCGGAGGGAACGGGGACAGCAGATTCAACGCGTTTGATAGCCGTCTGGTTCGTTTACTCCCAGCCCAAAGAGGAAAGTAAGTGAGAAAGGATGGAGGGATAGAATCGTTTTGCTTCTGTCGCAGGCACATCACTGCGGCTTTTTTCCTTTTCCCCTTTTCTTTTTTCTATGTCTTTTGGGTACGGCTCAGGGTGTCGGGTAAATTGCTACTCCGTCCCCTCTCCAAGTTGGGACAGTAAACTCTTGCCCGCACGCCGTACTCTAGACATCCCTACGAGGGCGTATGTAGGAGTCACCAGGTGATTCCGCCATGAAAAAGGAATCACATTGGCATGTGGAGACGTCGAACATATCAGCACCCATCCACACCTCCTAACGATGCGGCGCTGGTTGTGATATGCAGGTCGGATGGAAAAGGGGGTGATTGGCTGGGCTTTCACTAACCTGACAAAAGAGAGCTCTTCAAGAATCCCAGGAGCGCTTGGGAATTGGAGGATTTGGCCTCCAAAGTCCGGATCGGCGCCGCTGCAAGTTTTAGTTCGACATTTGTAGTTGGGGTCACTGCTGTCATAATCCTTGCTGGTAGCATGGATGCTGTCCTTGGGTCGTTCAACATGCAAATGACAGGCTACATATGGATGGAAACTTTTGGGATTTGACTTCCCATCCCCCGCCATTATGTTCTGTCCTGCATAGATTTCAATAGACAAATTCACATTGCGTCGAACACTCGTACTTGCCTGCACACTCTTAGGACCCCCGTCGTTGACGGCGGCCGCCAGCTGCTCCTGCGGCGATGAGCTTGTCGAACTGCTGCGAGCAGCCGATCCACGATACTCCGAGGGTTTCAGCACCCATCCCCCACTTCCTGCGAACATCCCTTTGTTCAGCATCATTCCTTTGTCGCAACTTTGCCAGTTGAGAGCAACAACTTGAATGCCTTGACGCCAGGCAAAAGATGGGTCTAAATTCGAGGAATCTACTCGCATTCCTGAGGGATAAGTTCGCATCATAAATTCTTTGTTGTGATCGAATAATGCTTGACGTTCCTTTTCGTGTGCAGCTTTCACTGCGGCCTCTGAGAGCGAGAATATATGATGTGGAATCTTCGCTTCTGTGAGAACGTACAAGTTAATACTCAGTATCCGTAGATTATACTCCGTAGGGAATGTATCACTTTCTTGCTCGGAACAAGAGTAATCTTTTTCTTGGACACAGCAACCAACGAGTTCAGTCTCTTTCACGTCCTCAAGTTACAGGCCAACACAAGCCAATGGCTCTCTCTTTTGTTTTTCGGGGGTCATTTTAAACTGGTCTGGCAAAATGGCCAATGCACCAGGTACGGGGAACGGCAACGGGAGGTGGGCTAAAATTAAACTAGAATGCGGCTTACCAGGTTGAGCAAAGTTATGAAAAGTATAACCGCGCGTGAATATTCCGAGTCGGCTAAGGGACTGAATGATCTTTTGAGGCTTTGTTTTCGTCGACGTCGATCCAGCTACGGCCTTATTCTGAGCTCCATCACCGTCTCCGCCCACAGTCTGAAGGTCAATAACCTCGATGGACCCTTCGGCAGGCGGGGTATCGTCTTTATCGGGAGATACCCATTTCACCTTTATCAGGATTTTATTCCTCAGGGAGCCTGGGTTAGAAAGATGGTCTAAGTCTCCATTGGCAATCTGGGCATCCATTTCAGGGGTGAGCTCCACAAGAAGCCCTTTCCATGCTTCAGTCATGATATCAACCATAACCTCTTGCTGTTCATGGGAAGCATGAACCTCCAGGCTGACGATCACTGGCAGGTCGCTAGTTACAAATGCATTATCACGGATTGTGTAACATACATCACGGAATGATACTTCTTTAGTTAGTGTATGACCGTGAAATACTCGGGGTTCACAGCGTATTGCATCTGTTGCCGGGGCCTTAGCAGGCACAGGATCAGGTGTGCTTTTGGTGCCGAGTTTACCAAAGCGATCTGAAAGAGATGACAAGCTGAACAGGCCAGCGCTCTCCTTTTGAGCTTTTTCGTGTCTTTTCTTGTGCATCTTTTTGTGATCATCTTCTGGATTGTCTTCTGATTCGGAGCTCGATTGGTCCAGTACACCGTCCCAGACGTCAATCTCAAGACATCTACAACCGCCAAGTAGAACCTAATGGGTAGTTAGCATCGTCAGTGCAATATTGGGGTTCTTGTTTTGCAGCAGAGCAAAACAGCCTAAATAGGCAAATCCGAATCAAGAGGAGAAGCAAGCGTACATGAGCATCCGGGTCAACCTATAGGCCGGGATTGAAAATTGAACGTAAGGGAAGAGAAAGTCAAGGAGAGGGACAAGTGCAGAAGAGGGGGTAAAACTAGCCAATATGCGTGCTGAAAAAAAGAGAGAGCAAAAGAAAAAGAAAAGCTGCATTGATCACCGGATTTTGATCTTCAGCCCATTACAGTCACTAGTGGGCGTGGAAGTCCGAAGCAGATACAAGTCCATACAACTGCGAACTTTAGCCTTTTTTTTATGGCTCAAGATCGTATTATGCGAGAAATACACTCCCTGTTGGCTGGCTCCTGATGACGGGCAGAACATTCCATGCTGAAGATTCCCGTCTGCGAGCGCGCACACACACACACCTCACCCCAGACGGGTATCAAATGGGGAGGCGGATCGACAGCATGGACCATGTTGAGGCGTTATAAATGCCCAAGAAGAAAAATAAAATAAAATAAAGGAGTTGGTGGTTAGGAGAGGAACAGTAGAAGGAAGGGGAGGGGAGGGGCGAAAAGAAATCATTAAAGCAGATCCAGCCACATACATTCTTATATACTTCTGTACTTGACTCACTGTATAGCTGATTGCCAGTCAAGTAGGTGTTATGGCTTGAATTAATGAAATAATTGGGCATGGGAAACGACAGGTCCTCTTCGTAGGCCTGTGTGTCTGAAAACTGCGGCATTGCTGAGGCAGTTGACATGTAATCCAGGAAGCTTGAGAAGCTGTCGAGAACGCCATGCTGCTGGCCACCGCGAGGCTGGTCAGCTTTGAAATGCTGGTCCTTTTGGATATTCTGCAAGAAATGAGCAGAGGCAGAGAGGGTTGCACCGTCCGGTCCCGTAGGCGTCTGTCCCTGTGACTGCAGCGACTCGTAGATGTGCCTCAGATGGTCCATCACGGCAGGATTAAAAGAGTCGACTTTGTACGTCGACGGCGCTGCTGGAGCGGACATCGTTGGAGATGCCATTTTGGGCACAGGCAAGCTGTTTGTAAAGGCCCTCGCGGCGGAGCTGGGCAGCGGTCCTCTCTGCCAGGCTAAAATGCGCTTCTAAGGAGCTTCTCCTGCTTCTAGATAGCACGCAGTTTGATATCGAGCTCCCAAGGGCGATTGCGATGTCTGGTCCTGTTTGTTTATTGTGGTGGTGAGAAGGGATGAAGTTGACTGAGGTTGGCGCTGACGCTGACGAAGTTCCGGCCTTAAGTGGGAACCTGCGGGTTTCATTGGCTTCTTCCGTTCTTCCACCAACCAACAAACACCATCTAACTACAGGTACTGCTGCTGTCACTGCTACAGTGTACTCCGTACCATTAACTACAACGGACAGTGAGTAGGTGAGTCGTTGTTTGTCCAGGACGGGCCCAGTTGCTAACATCTGCTGCCAGGACCCTCTATCCCGCCTGGCTTTCAGGAGGTGGGCGCAGGCCGCCTTGGAATGCTCCCGAACGTCCCGGAGGAGGACCCCCGTATTGAGAGCCTTCAGCTTCAGAGATGGCCTGCCTGGGGCTAAGTGGTGGCCTCTACTTCCGCGTTGATTGACTGGCTGCTTGACCCTGGTGTCCGAGGAGAACTGGGCCTGGAAAATCAGCCAAGCTCAGCCCGTTCATCTCTTAACGATATGTATATGTTTGGCTTTGGCGGTGCGATTTTCCCCGGGCTGGCTGCAGTCTCTAGGATTTCCTGCGGCACGGCGGCGAGATAGAATGAGAGCGAGCCGTCTGTTTGCCCTTTCAAACCAAAAACCCGTGGATTAATATTTGCCAGCACTGGAGTGAAAGTAACGGGAGATGAACCATGAACCCTGGACATGTTTTCCCTTGGGCATAAACATGTCGGGCCGCCTTGATGAAATTGGCTTGCCTTGCTTGTTACATGCACGGAATCCAGCCGCCCGGATATCTCTGAGGTCCATGTGAACGTGTGAGACACGGCTGAGAATATCAGTCGCATCCTGCGCCGCGCCTGAAGATCGAAATAACCTCAGCCTGAGGTGAGTGTGCCAATTCCCATGCAGCGGACGAGCGGTATTTGGGACCGGCAATACTGCAAGCAGGTGTTTGAGAGAGGGCTGCCTTCAAGGCGTGTCTTGTTTACCTCTTCTATTTTCCAGTTACATACGAAGTATACATACAAAGTGTCCAAGCCCGAGTTCTTTGGAGGCAATTTTCATCGGGGTTTGATCTACCCTCCCGCTCATGCATAGCCTTTGTTTGAAGAGTTTTTCATTGGCGTACTTCCCCACTGCGGACCATGCTGATGAGGATGTCTTCAAATGCTCCTGCAATTCTTGCATCATGCAATTACATGTTAACCAAAAAGGATACACGCAGCAACGTCAGTGTTCCCCTCTGACACGCTCACTTCCGCGTCCTATTTCTGTCATTTTAGCCGAAGATGCGTTTTGCAGCCCCGGTTTGCTATTCGTCCAATTTCTCTCGTGCGTGGAAGAGGAGGTCACACCCGACCTCTACATGGCTGATCTCGAGCCCCCGCACTAGCTACCTCGCGGGGTTGGTTCGGGCCGCAGCAGTTAGAGCTGTGAGTGAGGATCCTTTTGAAATTTGACCCTGTATGGAGCGACCAACCGCAGGAATTGGCGCAGAGTCAGAGCTTAGAATGTAAACAAAAAAAAGGGGATCAACGGGTATCCTGCTGTCCCGCCCATCCAACATTTCCAGCTCTCTCCCTCCATTTTTTTCAATATCGAAATAATTGTTTCCTTGCTGCTAAGCAAAAGACCCGCTTAGCGCCTCCTTTTCCTTCTCCTTGAAGCACTGGAGGCAGTTGACCTGGCTATCGTTTATGATACCTCGGAAAGAGTTCCTCTGTCCAGTTGCACGGAGCACCAAAAAAGAAATCAATTATCACAACGCTAAACATTTATTTCAAACAGGGCTGATTACTCACAACGGCCTCTTGCCGTTCACTCCAACGTGGTTCGGCCTAATTTCGGCTCTGCATTAGCTATTGCGATCAGACAATCGCAGTTTAGCCCAAAGCCTTACTTGCGCCATTCTCAGGACTTTTTCCACCCCTTACCATCGTGCGGAACAAAACCGCTTCTTTGGGTAATCCGGCGTAGCTTGAGCTGCACGGAAGGGCAGAAGATCAAAAGTGTATCCGAGTTTTCGTCCAAGCGTTAAAACGCCCGCCCATACTTCATGGTGAGCTAGGAGCCGCTATTGGCGTCGACAGCAGGTCAAGTGATACTTGATAACTGTGTTGAGCAATTCCTCAAAACGTCATTGTTGCTGAGATGGCTGTTCAGGCTTGCCGCCCAGCCAAACCCAGAAACGAAAGACGGATCAAAATCTCAAAAGAGTTCTATAGGGCAGGAAAGAAAGGTGAGACTTCAATATCATTGTGCAGTAGCTTATCCATCTATGGGGCCCGCGCTTGCTTTATAAATGATTCTGGCGTATCATGTTACAGGGATATACACACCGAAAGAAAAAAAAAATATATCTCGAGAACGCCGGAGAAAGAAAATATAGTTAGTCACAAGAAGAGTGGTGAACAAAGAGACCAGAGGTTGCGCAACGGAGATATCAAAATACCTCATTCTGAGGAAACGCATCTGGCAACTCTAACTATCGATGCAATAGTCGACGTATCACACGTTTAATTATTGTTGGCTTAGGGTCACGAAGTCTCACCCATTCACCGTTAAATGCATTAACCAGCCAGTCAGAAAGACCTAATGGGTAGAAAATTAGAATAAAACGAAAAAAAGCCATGGCCGAGGAAGCTCAGGTTAAAATACTTACGTTGATGAACCATTTTATAGGCATGGTGGAAGTAGATTCCATGATTTGAATCTGGGAATACGTGCATATCATAGTTGTGTACGCCCAGGATGTCCAGTTTATCCAGTAGCGTGAGAGTGTTCTGGAAGTGGACATTGTCATCTGCTGAACCGTGCATTATCAAGAATCGAGTATTCTGTGATAAATTTGTGGCATTTGATATGGATGCGTTCTCATATCCACCTTCGTTGTTCTGTGGCATGTGCATGTAACGTTCGGTATATACAGAGTCTATCAGGAGGGTTGGTTAGATTTTTTTTTGGAACGTAGCAGATTGAGAACAATACTGCGTCATGATTCGATAGAGAATCTTACCATAATAACGCCAGTTAGTTACTGGCGCAACTGCCATCCCATACTGGAACGTTTCCCCAGCATCTTGCTCCAGAGTTTTCAATGTCATAAATCCGCCGTAACTCCATCCCCAAATGGCCATTCGGGTCTTATCAACATACGGTTTTTTACCCCAGGCCTTTGCTGCTTGAATTTGGTCGTGGGATTCATAGTGTCCAAGATTGCGTCGTACAATACATTTGAACTTGCGCCCATTAAACCCAGTACCTCTACCATCGACAGTGACGACGATATAGCCCAAGCTGGAAGCAACATAGGTCTGGAAATTGACGAGGAACTTTTTGTTAACTGTTTGAGACCCAGGGCCGCCGTAAAGTTGGAATAAGACGGGGTATTTCTTTGTTTCATCGAAGTTTGGTGGTCGGCGTTCAACCACAGGCAGTTCGAACCCATCAACATTGATTGTTGAATAGTGCAGTGACGGGAGGGAGAACTCATTGGATAATTTAGCCAGCTTCTTGTTTTCCTCGAGAATTTCGATATAATTGTCCGCATTGCTTGGGGAGCTGATGAGCTTCTGCCATGGGATTTGAGGTCCCTGGTATTTCAAAAGCATATATCCAGCTCCATGTGAAAATGAGACATCATAGTATGCCGATTTGTCGGAGTCCTTTAGCATCTGAAGCTCTGAGCCATCAAGTTTGACACTGTATACATGTCTATCAATGGGGCTTTCCTTTGTAGCAACAAAGTAGACAACGTTGTTCTTCAGGTCAACGCCAGAAGGAGCGGCAACGACCTCCCATTTTCCAGTCGTAAGCATCTTTGGCTTGGGATTCTCCAATGGGGTGAAATACGCTAGGTGGATATACCCTTCATGTATAACAGTATCAATATACCCATCATCGGGTCGGCCAGCAGAAGGATCAGCCGGTATGTATGTTGTGGTGTGTGAAGGCTCAACCCATCCACCATCGATTTCGTCGATATTATCGGATCGAACGATTTTACCCTCTCGCTTATTGGCATCAATGACAGCCACTTTGACGATATAACTTTCACGATTCGTTTCTCGCACCAAAACCTTCCCTTTGGAACCTGGGATGACTTCAACAATGAGTCTATCATCATCCTTCAAGGTATCCTTGACATCAACCGAGAAGCTCTCTTCACGCTCAACATCGTAGAATTGGAGATTGACGGTGGGATTAGGGGCACCTGCTTTAGGGTATTTAATTTGTTGGACGTATGGGTACGATTCCTCATTTGGTTTGGGGGAATAGCCGGGAGGACTCGAGAGATAGAAGTCTATGGGGAATTCTGGTACCAGAGTCTCGTTCGTACGGAGGTACGATATATACTTTCCATCCAGAGACCACCAAGTAGCACAGTTTCCTTCAAACACTTCCTCTTCGTATACCCAATCAGGGATACCGTAAAATAGATTCGTTCCACCATCTGTTGTTATAGCCTTGACAGACTTTGAGGTGAGGTTTCTGATGTATAGATTATTGTCTCTTGTAAATGCCACAGCATCCGAAGTGGGAGACCAAGTCGCAAGCTGTATTCTCCCGTTGGGAGCGTCAGGGTCAAGAGGCTGGGCTGTCTGGGTCTCAACATCGAACAACCAGTATAGTCCAGTAAAAGAGTGTCTCCAGTTCTTCTTTTCTCGTGTCATAGCAAGCACCGTCTTCAGATCCGGCGATGGCCAAACTTTTTCAGGGCTAATACGTTCATCATTGACAAAGAATACCGACTCCTTCATCAGGACAATTGAATTGTTGTTTGATTGCGTGCCATGGATATTTCGGACATCTTCGACGTGTAGGTATGGACCTGTCCCCCCCTCACTCTTCTGCAATAGTAAACCATCTTCTCCTTTCGCCCCAGTAATCCAAGATATGGTATGTTCAGCAGGCGACCACACACCCCCTATAGCATCATCAAGTGGAATCTTTTTGCCAGTTGCAGGGATCCCAGGCTTTGTAACATCGCCTTCTGGGCTGTTGGAACCTGAATGTGGGCTAGTACTTGTCTTATTTCCTGGGGATGTAACGAAGAACAGGAAGGCAACGGCCCAGCCTCCAACACAAAGAGCCACCAGCAGCCAGAATACTATTAATGTTCTCCTCTGGTTACTCTTCCCGTTTGATGGGATATAGTTGTCTTCTTCCCAGTCTTCTTCGAGATCGTCGCGGTATTTCTCTGCGTAGTTGCCTTGGGCACGGCCGTTGTGATTATGAGCTGGTTTAGAGGGTTCCGTAGTCGCGTGGCTTGCCCCTTCGACGAGAGTAAGGGATATAGAGGCCGTTGAAGACGAATCGATCGAGTCTCGAGCACGGGATTCAGGAGCGGTAAGGGGCATAGCCTCCTCGTCGTTGATACGGCTGCCGACTCTCATCCTGTCCAGCTTCTCTAGCACCTTCACGCGGACTCTAATTAACTAGTTAAGTGAAGATCAGCACAAAGCGATCGTTAAAAGCTACCCAGAGACTGGGATCATATCTCCAGGTCTTCCCCTTCACTTCAACCACGACGATGGGTATTATTGGCAATGTTTTTCAGATTTCGAGGCTGCTGCGCTTTGTCGTACAATAATGAGCCTCCTGATCGAGCTTAGCTTAGGTCAGCGGAGAAAGCTTGGCAGGGTCTCAATAAGATAGAGTTTGATACTTCCCCGGATTTTTTCCTTCTTTGTCAATAACACGAATAGGCACTTGGAGGATTCTAGAGTCGTGGGTCGATACGGAGTGTATCGCTGGAGACTGAATTATGAAATAGGTTGCATTGCTATATTTTAAGGAAAAGCGCCAAGAACGTATAGCAGATAAGATAACAGGAGGAATAAGGTACAATGCGTGCGGGTAGGAAAAGGGGCAATAGAAAGATGTGCCACTTCGCGGTGACAAGATGCGATCAATGTGTTATATACAGGTAGTGTTTGAGCAAGAATTCACCGTCACCGAAGACGACTTTCCACCTTTCGCCTGGTTGGGGTGAATATGACCGGGGAACATCACCTGCTACAGGTTGATTTCTCCAACTAGACGTGTCTAGTATGTACGCTTGAATGGTGGGACAGCCTTGCACTCGGCCTCGTCGAGAGTGTGTCCGTTGACGGCACGGTATGTGAGATCAATCTTACCGTGGGGTTGCTTCTGGAAGGTAAGAGTGTGCTTCATCCAGTTGACGTCGTCTCGCTCAGGGTAATCTTCACGGGCGTGAGCACCACGAGATTCCTTGCGGTTGGCGGCAGCAACGGCGGTTTGGGTACTGTATGAAGCCCGTGTAAGTATACATATTGTAAGGGGAGACAATAACATGTCTAAGGGGAGAATAAACTTACGCGCAAGTCAACAAGTTCCTCAGCTCCATGGTCTCAACCAAGTCAGAGTTCCAGATCATGCTGCGGTCCTTGATGTTAACATCGGCAAACATTTGATCAACCTCAGTGATCTTGGTAACACCCTCATCCAAACTCTCTTGAGTTCGGAAAACACTGACATCAGACTGCATAGTCCTCTGCATAGCATTTCTAATCTCGAAGGTAGACTTGGATCCATCGGAAGTTCTGATCTTGTCCAAAGCAGCAATAGACTCAGCACCAGCATCAGCGCTGATCTCCTTGTGGGGGGCACCGGGGGAGGCGTTGTCCCTAACGGTGTGAGAGACAGCACGGCCGAAGACGATGAGATCGAGAAGGGAGTTGGCTCCAAGACGGTTGGCACCGTGGACAGAGACACATGCGGCTTCACCGCAGGCATACAAACCGGGAACAACTTTGTCGTTTCCGTTCTCGTCGAGAGTGAGGACCTCACCAGTGTACTTGGTTGGGATACCACCCATGTTGTAGTGGACAGTTGGGAGAACGGGAATTGGCTGTTTGGTAACATCGACACCAGCGAAGATAGAAGCAGTCTCAGAGATACCGGGGAGTCGCTCGTGGAGAATTTCGGCGGGAAGATGGCTCAGCTGGAGGTAGATGTGGTCCTTGTCTGGGCCAACACCACGGCCCTCGCGGATTTCCATGGTCATGGATCGGGAGACGACATCACGAGAGGCCAGATCCTTAGCAGTTGGGGCATACTTCTCCATGAATCGTTCACCGTTTGAGTTAAGAAGGTAGCCACCCTCACCACGGGAGCCCTCAGTAATCAGACAACCAGCACCGTAGATACCAGTAGGGTGGAATTGCACGAATTCCAGATCCTGGTTGGGAAGTCCAGCACGAGCAACCATAGCCATACCGTCACCAGTGCAAGTGTGGGCGGAGGTACAGCTGAAGTAGGCACGGCCATATCCACCGGTAGCAAGGACAGTGTGGTGAGCGCGGAATCTGTGAAGAGTACCGTCCTCCTGGTTGTAGGCGATAATTCCTTTACATTCACCGTCCTCCATCAAGAGATCCATAGCGAAGTACTCGATGAAGTAGTTGGCATTGTGGCGGAGAGATTGACCGTAGAGGGTGTGGAGGAGAGCGTGGCCGGTTCTGTCAGCAGCTGCGCAGCATCGGTAAGCCTGACCTCCCTTTCCGTAATCTTGCGATTGTCCACCGAAAGCACGCTGGTAGATACGTCCGTCCTCAGTTCGCGAGAAAGGACATCCGTAACCCTCGAGTTCGATAACACTCTGGGGGGCTTCTCTCGTCATGTAATGGATAGCATCTTGGTCACCAAGCCAGTCGGAACCCTTAACCGTATCGTACATGTGCCATCTCCAGTCGTCCTTGTGCATGCTAAGAGATCGTTAACACTACCGCAGCCTCTAAATGCACAACGTGAAAATAACATACTTTCCAAGAGCCGCATTTATACCTCCCTGAGCAGCAACAGTGTGACTTCTCGTGGGGAAAAGTTTTGTAACACACGCGGTGTTGAATCCAGCCTCCGCAAGGCCGAAGGCGGCTCTCAGACCGGCACCACCAGCACCAACGACAACGGCATCGAATTCATGGTCCTATAACAGTCAGATGAGCATACACCGAGGAAGATGATGTCCATAGACGTACAATGACGGGGTACTTTTGTGAAACGAAGGGAGAGGCTTCCTTTGCGCGTAGAGGTTGGCTGGCGACGATTCGAGCTGCAAAATCGGTCAATTCCTCACATAAGTCCCAATATACGTAGATGATGCCACATACCTGCAGTGCGAGTCTGCGAAAAGTACCTCCTCTGGTCCCGTAGTGCCCGAGTCAACTGCAGATTGAGATCAGTAAGAACCTGGGTACAAGATCAACAAACCCGAAAATCAGCCCTACCTGACAAGTTGGAGCAATGCTCCGTAGACCACTGAAGCTCATGATGCTACTCCAGCCAGCAGAGCTATGTGCAAAGACTGCAATGGGTGAATTGATGCGTTGGCGGGTTGATAAGGTGCTGCTTCAAAGGCCGTTGACGCTCCTTTGGAGTTTCGTCTTTCCCTTCGAGGTGCGAAGTTGGCCTGCAGAACGAAATATTATATAAGCATTTCCATCCCGAGGCTTTCTTCCGCCAATCAGAGACTGCCTATCGGTCAGCTTACCCGATTTAGCCCGATGTTGGCACGTGACAATATACTCCTGTATTTGATTACATAAGCTATATCAAAATCCATTATTTACTTCGTGACCGTCGCAAGGGAGAGACGACGTTGATGAAGGGAAGAGAAACGCTCGAGTGCTTCTATGGAATGAAGAAAGGTAGTATAACATGGAGATGCGGGATGCACCGTTTGGATCCTAGGTCCCCCGCCCCAAATCCCACACCCGCACCGGAAGTTGAAAGAGGATAGATAGATATAGGGAAATCGGGCTGGCTAGTTGTATTGCATGTATGTGGCCGTGGAGTTGAACTTCAAGTTGCCCTTGATGACTTTGTCCACGGCAGCCAAAAAGTCCTTCTCGGTTGCGACCTTGCGGCGGGCTCTGATTGCGAACATACCGGCCTCGGTAGCAACACTTCGCAGTTCGGCACCAGTGGAGTTGGGACATAGTCGGGAGATAAGCTCCCATCTTATATCACGCTCCACCGACATACTCTTAGCGTGAATTCGCAAGATGTTGGCACGGCCGTCTAGATCAGGTAGGGAGAATTCGATCTTTCGGTCGATACGGCCAGGTCTCATGAGCGCAGGGTCGAGAGTAGACGGTCTGTTGGTTGCAAACATAACCTTGATGTTTCCTCTTGAGTCGAAACCATCCAGCTGCGTAATCAATTCCAACATCGTTCTCTGAACTTCGTTATCACCACCAGCACCGTCGTCAAAACGGGCACCACCGATAGCGTCAATTTCGTCGAAAAAGATAATGCACGCCTTCTTAGTCCGAGCCATCTCGAAAAGCTCTCTCACCATCCTAGCACCCTCTCCCACGTATTTTTGAACAAGCTCACTGCCAATAACACGGATAAATGTTGCATCTGTTCGGTTCGCTACCGCTCGCGCGCAAAGTGTCTTTCCAGTTCCGGGAGGTCCGTAGAGCAAAGCACCCTTTGGTGGGTCTATTCCAAGGCCAACGAATCGCTCTGGTGATAGGAGTGGCATTTCTACCACTTCTCTGAGCTTTTCAATCTGTTCCTTGCTTCCTCCAACATCACCGTATGTAACATCGGGCTTGTCTTCGACAGTCATCATCGTAACACTCGGGTCAATCTTAGGAGGTAGCGGTAGAAGAATTTGGTATTTATTTCGGTCGACACTTTCATCATAATGTCAGTATTTATGGTGAGTATATAATGACAGACTCAACTTACCCTACTCGCATCCCTTCCTCAATATCTGTTGGACTGACTCGCTCGCCGAGGTTTACAACAAACTTGGCGATCTGCTTCACGTTGATGACGTATTTGCTCTTCTCAGCGTCCTTTTCATCTTGAATGATCTTTGTACACCGAGCAACCTGTAGTGGTTGCTCTTCGGCCATCCGCTGTCTGTCTGCAGCAACATCCCAAAGGTGTGGCGGCGCCAGCCCGGTGTCGGATTCCTAGTCTTGGTGTAAGTAACAAAACACCCCAAACTCCAAACGGACAGCATCAAGACAACCTACTTTGACTCCTATCTTCTCATTTACGCTTGCTTGCTTGTCCTTGATCTGTTTTTCGAGCTTTTTTATCGCCGCAGCGTATGGAGCAGCGCCGTAGGTCTTCAGCACATGGATATCCCTTCACGGAAGTCAGCGGTCTATCCCTCAGCAGCAAAGCTTCAACAAGGCCAAATCACTAACTCATCTGTCAACGGCGTTATCTTTTTCTCTGGCTCTTCGTCATCGGCAAAGTTCTTCTTGTACTTCTCCCAGTTCTGGCCCGTGGCGCTGGGCATGTTGGCGATTTGTAAGAGTCAAGTCGGGCGAAAGAAACAGGGTCGATAGGCAGACACGGAAGGTAGACGCAGGTTCAGACGGCGGTCGTAGCTGATATCTCAGAGCAGAGCTTCTGTCGGTCCGGAGAGAGGCGTGGCGTAGGCTTGTTGATGTGTCCACGAGAGCTGTTGTTGGACTTGCTCAAATGAAGCTGTCGGGTCGCTTTTGCTTTTAGCCTAGAAGGTCGCCGCGCCAAGCCAGCCAAACCTCGTCCTTTTCTCTTACGCTTTCGATTTTCTATGGGAAGCTCACAAATTCCACCTCCACATGTGTGATTAAATAAATATTTATTTCATTTCAACCACGCAACACCCTCCAGCACCTCTGCCCCAGACGGGTTTACGGAATTCAAGATGGCGGCCGCTCTAGGGATCCAGGGCAATATGAATAATACCTTTAAAGTAGGTTCTTTCGCCTGGTCGCTTGTCTGGGTGCCTGAATTATACTGACCGTTTTGACTAGGATAAGGAGAAGCCCATGGCGGTTCGCGCTGCGAACATCATGGCAGCCAGAGGTACGAATCGCTTTAGTTACCCAGTTAATACGCATTTGCTGACCTTGCTATAGCGGTTGCGGACGCCATAAGAACGGTACGATAGCTTCGCCCTGGAGCATAGTGGAACGCGGGGCTAACATATAGCAAAAAAGTCGCTTGGACCAAGGGGTATGGATAAGATGGTATGTTAGGCAATTATGCACCTCCGTTCCTCAGCTAGCTGACTGATTGTTTCTATAGATACAAACTGGAAAGGGCGAGACGATAATCGTACGTTTATTTTCAAGATACCAAACTGACCTACACCCCTCATGCTGATACTCCCTGGTTACAGACGAATGATGGAAATACCATGTTGAAGGATATGGCTGTTATGCACCCTGCTGCTAAGATGCTGGTAGATCTGAGTGCTGCGCAAGATGTTGAGGCCGGTGACGGTACTACATCAGTTGTAGTTATTGCTGGAAGTCTTCTAGGTGCAGCCGAGAGACTACTTGCCAAAGGTACGATATGATGCTACCACTTCAAAATCTGCCTTCTAACGTTTGGGTATAGGCCTACATCCTACCGTTATCTCTGAGTCGTTCCAGCGTGCTGCTGCTGCCGCTGTCAAGATTCTTGAAGATATGTCACAGCCCATCTCTCTATCCGACAGGGCAATACTCCTCCAAGCTGCCTCGACTTCTTTGTCCTCCAAAATTGTCTCCCAGTACTCTAGCCTGCTTTCCCCCATGGCTGTGGACTCCGTCCTCCGAGTTATTGACCCAAAGACTGCTGAGAATGTCGATCTACGTAACATCAGGATAGTGAAGAAGGTCGGCGGAACCATCGAGGATAGTGAGATGGTTGACGGCTTGATCCTGAATCAACCTGTAATGAAGAGTGCAGGCGGGCCAACCAGGGTCGAAAAGGCAAAAATTGCTTTGATCCAGTTCCAGCTGAGCCCTCCAAAACCAGATGTTCGTACATCCATGCCCTATCGCTAAAACTCTCCGATGCTAACAATTGGATAACTACAGATGGAGAATCAGATTGTTGTCAATGACTACAGACAGATGGATAAAATTCTTAAGGAAGAGCGCACATACCTGCTCAATATGATCCGAAAGATCGCCAAGACAAAGTGCAATGTCATCCTTATTCAAAAGTCGATTCTCCGTGACGCTGTCAATGACCTCTCCCTCAATTTCCTTTCTCGAGTTAAGATTCTTGCCGTCAAGGATATTGAGCGTGATGAAGTGGAGTTTGTGTGCAAGAGCTTAGGCTGCAAGCCCATCGCCAACATTGACTCTTTCACCGAAGACAAGCTTGGAACTGCCGACCTGGTAGAGGAGATCAGCTCGTCTGGATCCAGGTATCTCAAGATCACCGGCGTCCGCTCCCCAAGCGCCGCCCAGACCGTCTCCATTGTTGCCCGTGGAGCCAACAACCTGATCCTCGACGAAGTGGAGCGTTCCCTGCACGATGCCCTCTGCGTCGTGAGATGTCTGGTGAAGAAGCGTGCCCTGATTGCAGGTGGAGGAGCCCCCGAGATCGAGATCGCACAGGCACTCGCTAAGCAAGCCCGTCTGCTCGCTGGTACCGAGGCTATCTGCTGGAAGGCCTTCGCCAGCGCCATGGAAGTCATCCCCGTCACCCTTGCCGAGAACGCAGGGTTGAACAGCATCAAGGTCGTTACGGACCTACGTCATCGCCACGAAATGGGAGAGAAGAATGCGGGCGTCAGCATTCGAAGCGGTGGAGTCAAGGTCAACATTGCTGACGAGCGTGTCTTGCAGCCTTTGTTAGTGAGCACTAGTGCAGTCGAGCTTGCAGCCGAAACCGTCAAGCTTATTTTACGAATTGATGACATTGCGCTGTCGAGATAAGGGGTCGGCTAGATGGGACAACAATGGGCTTTGACCGGAGTGGTCTCGAGATGCGTCTGGCCTGGTATGTTACTTTGTTTTTTTGATAATAAATATAGTACATGATGAAAAGGTCTCAGCATAGGTAATAGAATCAAAAAGCTGTCTTGTCTGATTTGTCTACTTGTTTGCTCTTGTAAGAGAATTGTACAACGCCAACATATAGTGACGCCTGACCCATCAACCTTAGCGTATAGGGGGTCTGTCCATCTATAGCCACCAAAACACCGGCACCCACACCACAATGCACATATGGACCTCCTACATACTCCGTCCCAATCAACGACGGCCAGATCACCTTCCAGCCTCATAATTACGCTCTCCAAGCGCAGGCAAAAGTGACACCTCCCCTGCATCGGCCGTCTGCCTACTACGGAGAGCGCGCTAAACCCGTGACCCTGATAGGATGGATTATGCTGACATAATATCCAACAACCGCAGCCCAGCGCTGATTGGCTTGCTTCACCCCTTTTGTTGTTTGCGACTCTTTGCCAATGCCAAAACCCGTCGTTGTGCAGCACAAGCAACATGTCCTGCACCGCTTTGATAAGACGGCTCAGTTAACTGTTGCGATGGATACCCAGGCGGGGGCGTTGCCAGGGGGCGGTGCCGTTTGCGCCCGGCTGGAGTTTTCTTTTCTTTATCCTCGTGGTGCTCTCCCGTGAGGAGTTGTTCTCGTTCACCAGGAAGACAGAAGAAGTCGGAGAAGAGAAAATCGAAGTTCATTTGCAGAGACTTTTTGTTCTCCTTGTTTTATTGTTTTCAGCCCTGGAACCGAAATTGCAAGGCTGAGGAGTGTGGGATAATAATATCTCACCCAGAGTTGTCATTATTATCCCTCAATGTGTTCGGTTGCGAGAAAGGTTGTGGTTCTGAATAACACCAACTTTACACTTGGTCGACCACACTCAGACGAAAGAACAGGCTGGATCTCGATAATATGATGGATAGGAGACTTCGGTTTCGCCAGCACGAGACGGATTGCGAGAGGGGAACCCAGTTTTATGCCTGCTCAAAAGGTGCATACCGAGGATGCTGTTCGGTAGACCCTTGCGACACTGGGATATGTCCGGATGATCAAAAGTATGGGAGCAAAACATCGTCGTCGTTTACTACCGGCACCAGCAGGACTTTGCGGCCAACCTCGACTTCTTCTCGAGCTACATTGTCTAGCACCATCACTACTTCATCGACTGCGACGGACACGGAATATACCACACCTATACCACCCAGCAGACCTATGATGCCCACAGAATCTATAACATCCACATTTACGTCGTCAACACCAGCCAGCAGTTCTTCGCTTATACCAGCTACTGGTATAGTGACATTACCTATGCCGGAGGCAACAATTGTTCACTCAGGCCCCAGTCGAGGAGCCTTCATCGGAGGTATTGTAGGTACTGTGGTTATTGCGCTGCTCCTTTTCAGCGGCGCATTCTTCTGGTTCCATATTCGGCGCAAGAGGAAGAAAGAGGGAAAATGGAGAGGAAGCTGTGCGGTGCTGTTATGTCGGCATCGGAAGGAGACCGCGGAAAGTATCACCAGCCCAACCATAGAGAAGGCTCCAGAGCCAGAACCCTGTGGTGAACCATGCGGCGAGCTTGATGGTAAGTCCTCAAAATAATGGCATTGCTTGATTAATTGAGTACTAAAGTGATTCCTAGGAAGTAAATGTCGGGCAGAAATGTTTGCTCCTTCAGAGGGCTCCAGCTTTGCTGGAAGTCCGAGAACATATGTCGATTCTCCTTCTATCGGCTCCTCAACAACTATCACCCCCAGCACACATAGCATAGCCTGGTCGAATGAAAAGATCGTCTCGCAAGGCACTGTCTCGACTCCATTACGAGGCCTTGGTACTTATTCTGCCGTACGTCCTGGGAATGCTATAACCACCATTTCAGAACTCCCAGCTACCACCAACCCACCGCAACCACCAGTTCCGCGAGAGCTAGAGGGCTCTTCCACCGCCGAATTCTCCCCTCATAAATCTTCACTCTCACCTACATCACAACAGGTATCCCAGAGTGTGAAATTAACTGTAACGACACCCGAGGGCGTTGTCTTACGGCCGAACCTACATGATTCCCCAGCTCAGCAGCACCCACAATGCCAGGAACTCGAAACACCACCACATGTGATGAGCTTCATGGATTATCCAGACAAATCTCACAAGAGAGATGAGCCTTCTTCATAAAGAAACTCGTCTATGGTTAGACGCCTTCTTGAATCTTTCGCTCTTTGCATACTCTTCTGTCAGGGTTGAATATCGATGTCCCCTTTTACCTGTTTATGGTCCTCTATACCCAGAGTTTGACCTGTTGGTTTTTTGGCTGAGTTATACGGGTGAGACGATTACTTAGTTAGCTACCATGTAGATAGATATAGAATGAAAACTAAACTGCTGATAATTCTCCTTTCACCATATGTTTTATGTCTCTGCATGTTTACTTCGACTTTTTTAAACTTGGTCAGCCAGCAAAGCCCTGGGCCGCCGATGCATCACGTGACGCTTTCTAAGAAACATTTTTCTTCGTTCTTTCAACAGCTTCACGAACGAGAAGACCGAAGAAGCGAGAATTCCTGCAATTCAACTCTGCTCCGTTACCCTCAACTGCAGGGAAGACACATCCGCCAAAATGATCTGTCGACAGTGCCGCTCGTCTCTTCTCTCCCGGCTCCCTTCCTCCCGACCTGCATCGGCCGCATACTCATATTCTCACATCCCATCGCGGCAACCGCACCGATTCTACAGCGCTGCGACACCAGCAGCACCAGCAGCCGATGCAGCCTCTCCCGCCTCTCCAAAGACAGCTACCAAGGCAGCTCCGAAGATAGTCAGCAGTGTTCCCGCTGGTACCAAGCTAGCTGGATTGAACTACGAGAAGAACAAGCAGGATCCAATTGCGCTAGAAGACCATGAATATCCAGACTGGCTGTGGACATTACTGGATAAGACTGCAAAGAAATCAGAGACTGGAGCAGGCTCAGTTGATGTCTCGAGTACGTATAATGCCAAATTGTCTTGTTATACTGTATCTTTTTTTGAATTGGGTTTTAAATACTGACGTTTGTTCTTTTTTTCTACAGATATGAACAAGAAGGCTCGCAAGAAGCATGAGAAGAAGATGGCTGCGCTAGCTGCTTCTCAACCGCGTGCTATCCCCGTCCACGAACAGGCTACTGACATCACGCCCGCCGAGTACAATGCCGCTACTACTGGAGAGGCGGCGACTGATAACCTGGAGACAGCTACTGCTGGACTCGAAGCTCGAAGCGAAATCACCAAATCTGCTCGTAATGCAAGACGGAAAGCCATTAAGGAATCTAACTTCTTGCGTGGCTTGTAGATGGATTTGAAGTAGGAGGCGTTAAGCATTGTATTGTGGAAGATACCTAGAGGAGCCCGGTGGATGGCTTGATATTATATTTGGTATACCATTGTCATTGTTTGACCAAAAGGGACCATGACACTTTTTTGTTGTACACTAACTTAGAGAATAACTGTATTCTACCATGTTTTCATTTTCCGTTTACTCCAGCGACGTTCTACAGCTTTCAGGAATCAAAGGTTATATGGAATATATCTTCTCATATAATTTCATTATCACGCATATAAATGAGTGGCTGCTACCTTTTGAAACTCGAAAAGACAGACAGGACTTGGGATGAAAAGGTGACCAATATCCCTTTTTCCATCAGACATGATTGGCTACTCTTGGTGAGATACCTGAGGTCTAAGCAGAAACCTGGATTCTCTTGAATCCACCCTCCTCCGCAACCTTCTTCTGGAGAGCACACATCTTCTTTTGGTCACCGGTGGGATCAGCAGACTCAGGCTCCATCTCCCAGGTCAAGAACTCATTGGTGTAGTTTGGCTTGAACGACTCGTCCAAAACTCCCAATCGCTTGCCGTACTTGGTGACCTTCTCCCAGTCACGAGCGACGTTCTTCAAGTCCTTGCTGAAGTAGGCGTAGGAACGCTCGTAGATCTTACGGTTCACGGCAGTGTTCATGATGGGCTTCATGTCAATGTACTCCTCGAAGGCAGCCTCGGGCTTCTCCAACACGTAGTCGGTAGCACGCTTGACGGCCTTCATGAACTTCTTGACCTTCTCTGGGTTCTCGGAGATGAATTTCTCGTTTCCGATGTAGAGGATGGAGCAGAAGCAGCAGCAGCCGAGTTCGGCGAGCTCGTCGATACGGAGCATCTGGACGTCGGAGCGGGGACGGTTTTGGCTGACGAGCCATTCCTCGAGCTCGACCATCTGGACGTTCTCGAGGCCAATGCCGGCGTCGATGTCGCCTTGGATGATAGCCTTGCTGACGTTCATGCCGCAGCGGACAGCAGTGTAGTCCTCGGCAGTCATGCCATAGTACTTGGTGAGCTCGTCAATTTGGATCTAGTCAACACGTTAACAGTGGTCTATAGTTATACAGCAAAATGCGTGAGTACCATACCTTGCCGAACTCTCCAACGTAGCCGATACGCTTGCCCTTGAGGGAGCGGAAGTCGGTGGTGATTCCGCTGTCCTTGAGGTAGACAACGCCGGTGAATGGCTCATCGAGGAGAGAACCAATGGACAAGACCGGGAAGTTTCGTGCTTTGGCCTGCCATAGTTATGTCAGTCAAATAGGTATCCCAATATAAAAATGGAAAAGGGGCCAACTGACAGCAAGAGTATGGATCATGGCCTTGAAGCCGAGGTCGACCTTCTGGCTTCCAATGATCTCGGTGACATCAGAAGGGTCATTGGGCTCGAGGATAGCAACCTTGATACCCTCGTCCTGGAAGTATCCCTTCTTCTGGGCGAGGTATAAGGGGGCGTGGTAGGGCGTAGCATGCCTTCAGACAGTTATTTCTCCAGCTCAGACACAACACAGGAACAGCAAGCAATGCATCAATTGACCACGCAAATGTGAGAAGACAGAGACACAGTGGCTATAGTGTTAGAAGAACCTACCAGTTGGTGAGGAAGGTAATCTTGTCGGTAGACATGGTTGATTACGGCCGGTCAGACTGGTCATTGTCAGCATCACACAGCACCCTCGTACAGAGGGGGTAAACATGAGAAGAGAGAGAAAAGGGGAGAAGTGAAGTCGCGTGTGTCCTTTCGCTAGAATTATCTAGATCAAGTTCAGACAGTATAATCTCAGAACGACCGGCGGTCTCGCAGTCGCCGGCATCAAGACGACCATAGTGATCTTACGATGTTATGATCAAATAGTTATCAAGATGGGACGAAAGCGAGAGACGCCAGGCCGAACACCTGTCACTCGTGACTGATATGATGATATATACCACAAATACCTTGACTCTTGGATGAATCCATAGCGAACTGGGACGGGAGCTCCATGACGAAGACCGTCCCCTGTATTCGCGACCTCGAGGCTTCTGGCTTCGTACCGTCTAGTAACTAGTCGAAGTGGGCGAGGAGATTGGCGATGAATTGGTGATATCAAATGATGATGAAGATGGGAGAAGAAAAGAAGGAAGAAAGGAGGACGAAGAAGAATTTATCACAAAATCCCGAAGGTGGGGGAGCAAGAAGGCAGACGAGGGGCAGCAGAGGACGAAGAGGATTATTGGAAGAGACAAGCAGGGCCGGATCTTCGGCTGCGAAACGTCGCCAAGGGCAGCAAGGGCCTGTTAGTGCTGTCTATATATACGAGGATAAGAAGGTAGAGGAGAAGGGATATATATTAAACTGCTATATAGTCATTTGAAGAAGTACTTGGAAGACGCAGAAGAAGTAAAGCTGTACTGGCAAATTGGATACTCAAAAAAGGGGCCTAAGGGGGAGCAGCAGATATCAAAAGACGATGGAAAAGAGACGCCGGCATAAACATCCATTCAACAGCATCGGCACACGTAATTAACTTGCCGGTCAATGAGAAGATCATGAAAAGCAAAAAGAAACAGCAGATAAAAAAGAAAAACGAGTCAAAGAGAATGAAAGAGAACACCACCCAATGCGATGTGTCCCAGTGAACTCCGAGCCCAGCCGCCAGTCTGTAAAATGCCGCAGTCTTTCCAGGGCGCCCGTTCATATAACTAGATTCTCGCCCGGCTTCATATAAAAAGTCTCGTTGTCACCTCGTTGTGCTTGTTGGAGTGTGATGTGAGAGGGGCATGGGATGCTTCCGTCGATCCGGGAAGAAGCTGGAAAGAAAAGAAAAGAAGAAAAAGAAGAAAAGAAAAACGTCAGGTTCATGCGGAGACGCTACCTCCTGTCCATCGGAACCGTCCTAGGCCACCCCGAACGGCTTCTCTGCCACAGCCAGATCCTGACTTGAGCGTGGCAAAGCTGCTGGTCGCAGGTTCGCTGACGTTGCTGAGTCCGTTCCCATACAGAGCCTGGCCGGACTCGACTCTGCCAACTTCCCGGCCAAGAACGTAGCCGGCGGAGAAGCTGATAGCGGAGAAAAGCACGACCACGCCCGCACTAATGACCCACGTCATCACGGTGGGACTGATGGAGCGGTAGCTGCTGTTGGAGGTGGCAGTCTCTGATGATAAGGAGGATGATGATGATGAAAGCATTGCTCGTCCAGCCTTCTTGGTCGAGGCACGGTCCTTGGAGGGACTAGCTCGTCGTCGTGCTTTCCCCTGAGCAGTAGTAGAGATAGGAGAGCGTGAGCGCTTGGGAGAGGGGGATGGGGATGTTGATGGTTGGAATCGGGATGGTGCTGATGCTGGAGGTGGAGGGGCATGCATCTGTCGAGCGAAGGGCTCTTCTGTGTCGTTTGCTCCTGGTAGCAGACGGAAGGTCGATGGCTCTGCTCTCGGGGGTGATCGTTCTGCCACTGACGGTTGGCTGTCGTTCTTTGGTAGGCCACGGGCTGCGGCAGCACAGGATAGTAGAGTAGAAAGGCTTGCCCGCAGAGCTGCGTCGTGGTCTGCCTGGTGAGATGGTGAGATCATGTTGAAGGGAGAGTGCTGGACTGAGGACCGTCGAGATCCCATGCCGGGCAGGCTGGACCGTGAGTTTCGTCGGTTCTGCGATAGTCTCGCCGAATCAAGCGAGTTTCCTGATTGTCCCGTTCTAATCGAGGCTGGTGGGTGAGAGAAGGCGTTGGGCTGTGGGTTGAATCCCAGCGCTGTAGAGGTATCATCCTCATCGTCCTCATCATCATCGGTTGAAAGAGTCCCATCTGACTGAGATGAGATCTCTGGTAACATGTTCATATCGGGCTGAAGCCGAGTTGGAAAGTCGTCGTTTGAGAGTCTGTCTGACTCGCTCTCCGTCTCCTCATTCTCATCTTGACTGCTTCCTGTCGTGCTCGAGGAACGATGCGAGTAGCCGATCTCCAAGTCCTGCGGTGGAACATGGTAACCGGCACGATGGTTATGGTTATGGTGGTGATGGTGCGTCGCTCGCCGTCTTCGAAGCTGTTGGACCCTCAGCCCCGTAGTGATGATGTCGTCGGTTGTGGCGGCCGAAGACAAGGAAGATGAAGAAGGCTGCGACGAAAGTTCGATCCAAGAATCTATGTAATACCTAAATGAGTACATTGTAACACGCTTTGAGGCTTTTGTGATATCCAATAAATCAATGCATAAACGAGGTGTTTCATGCAGGGACGGCAAGGCTGTTGGGAGGAGTTGTAGCGATTTTCTGGCAGAGACGGGAGTTGAATCCTGTTTCCAGAAGGGTCTATGCTACCCCAAAAGCCGATCAGAACCAGATCAAGACGTGAACTCACCTTCTGACCGGCGAGGATGACCTTCTCGCGTTGCTTGAGGGCGTATGCCACGCTCTGGTGATGTGTTTGTCAAGGCCATGGTGGTGTGGTGAGCGGTGTAGATTGCATGTATCTCGCTCAAGTCTCCCTCCACACCAAGGCGAGATTTATATATCCACTCTAGGCGGCGGGAAACCGGTCTAGGCTGCCACGAACCGGACCTTGCGGGTGACTCTCAGTACACGGATGTCGGGAGAAAGGAACGAAACCAGATATTTCGCTAGAATAACTGCAAACATCAGCATATACTGGCAAAAGCATCCATACTGAATGCAGTCTTCCCTCACGCCGACTCTTATCGGAGGCGGGGAGAAACACATACACATGCACTCAAAGTAGCGGCACAAGCCAGCTCCATGCGACTCCCTTTATCCACACTAAATCACCAGCGATATGGGCGAAGAGATCAAGAGGAAAGGTGTCTGTCGTAAATATGTCAGAGATGGCCTATAACAGGAGGCAACTGGCCTCTCACCTGACTGTAGCACGAGGAAGAGGGTATCTGCATCGACAATGTACTCGACACTCGACCGTACTCGTCTCACTCATTCACCCAGGCAGTCGAACAGGGCCAGCGACTCCTGGACATCGCCTGGATATCGTCCTGGGTATATATAAAAGGAGTGTGTTGTAGTTACGAAACCGACAAAAGGGAGGAAGAAGAAAAGAAGATGACGAAAGCGGGATGGCGGTGAAGGCGCAGGAGCATGGCAGATTATGTCAGCGGGATGTGTGCATAAGGCAGTGGGTTTTGGAGGAAATAGCAGCAGTGCGTCGTGTTATTGTCCAAAAAGTGCGTGGTAAGATCCGGCTTTACCCCGCAAACGGTTCACGTCAAATGACTAAGCAGATGATAAGAACACTTGGAGAAAGGAAAGATAAGATAAGATCGTCTTCGGCGATAAGATAAAAATTCCTTTTTTGATTCATTTTTTGTTTTTGAAACTCCGTAAGAGTTCATAAAAGACAAGCAGATAGCACTCTACAGAAAGAAACAGGAAAGTAACAAGGGAAAAAAAAGCCGGAAACAGAAATCATCATAACAGGTGGAACTCCGGGAAACAGGCACTTTTTTTGGGTTTCGTTCTGGGGGTGAAGATGGATGTTATACATTACCTGGAGAGTCATCAGACGCTCTACCGTTCGTAACAGAAACATGAAATAAGGCGTCGATCGCGGGATTCAGACCTAGAAAGTGGTCTTCTTGCCAGCAAAGGAAGCTCCAGCGCCTCCACGGCCTCCACGACCGCCTCCACGGCCACCGCGATCACCGAAGCCACCGCGTCCACCACGGCCGCCACGACCTCCACGACCACCGAAACCGCCACGGCCACCACGGTCACCACCTGCACCAGGCTGTCTGGGGGTGCTGAAATCAAGACGGATGGAACGGCCACCGAGGTCAGCACCGTGCTCGGCTTCCAAGGCAGCGCGAGCCTCGTCGACGGAGGAGAACTGGACGTAGCCGAAGCCCTTGGGGCGGCCAGACTCAGGGTCAGTGGGCAGGCGGATGCCCTGGATCGCTCCGTATTTGGAGAAGAGCTCCTGGACCATGTTCTCGTCGGCGGAGAAGGAGATGTTGCCGATGAACAAGGTGTCACTCTCGGGGCTGGTCTGGTCGCCGAAGGACTTGGCACGGTTGTCAGCACGCTCGCGTGGGTTTGCGTTGCCATTGGTACGGGCGTTGGCGTAGTCAAGGTTCATCTTGCGGCCGTCGAGCTCTGCATCCTTCTTAGCTGTATGAGCCTTGACGGCGTCCTCAACATTGACGAATTCGACATATCCGAATCTGAAGAGCTTTGTTAGTAACGGCTTAACATTGAATAAAAAGTTGATATGCTTACCCTCTGGATCGGCCAGATTCGCGGTCAGTGACGATGCGAGTGCCAGCAAGCTCACCAAACTCCTCAAACTCGGAGCGGAGCCACTCCTCATCGACATTCCAGGACAAGTTACCGACGAAGAGGTTGGCAGAGGCACCCTCAGGAACGTCAACCTTGGCCTTCTTAGCAACAGGCTCGGCATCTTCCTCGGCCTTGCGTTTCTTCTGTGGCTTTTCAGCCTCTTCCTCCTCTTCCTCCTCGCTGGAGTCAGAGTCGTCAGAATCTTCCTCATCATCATCCTCTTCGTCATCATCCTGGAGATCTTCTTAGTCAAGTCTCTTGACAGAACAAAGAGCAACTGTAGACATACCTTCTTTGCCTTGGCAGGTTCATCAGACTCAGACTCCTCAGAGTCATCAGAGTCCTCAGATTCAGAGTCTTCGTCCTTCTTGACGGCGGCCTTGGTCTCCTTAGGAGCCTTCTTTACCTCTTCCTCATCATCAGAGTCCTCACTGTCCTCCTCGTCGCTCTCACTCTCGCTCTCACTCTCACTGTCGGCCTTCTTGCCATTGGCGACCTTGGCGCCATTCTTGACTGGCTTCTCGTCCTCGGATTCAGACTCGTCCGAGTCAGATGATTCAGACGAAGAGTCAGCGGCAGCAGCACCGTTCTTGACAGGAGCAGCCTTCTCCTCCTCCTCCTCCTCACTCTCCTCAGAGCTGTCAGAGCTTTCGGAGCTCTCAGACTCAGAGCTCTCGGATGGAGTAGGAGCCTTCTTCTTCAATTTCTCAACCTTCTTAGCGACAACCTCAGCAGGGACCTTCGATTTCAAGGTAGACTTCTTCACACCACCCTCCTTGACCTTGCTAAGGACCTTGTCCTCCTTTGCAGCAGATTTAACCTTTGGAGCCTTCATTTTGATTGATTCCCTACAATACGCGTTAGAAGATACCGGGAGCCAGCACCAGGGGCACACTCACCACTTGATATTTTGAGAAAGACACGAGATGAAATCCCACGTAATGAGTAACCCTCAGTATGTATAAAATAGAGCCCACAGAGTAATACGCAGCCAGAGCCAACTAGGAACTGATTCTCAAAAGCCCACAGGAACCAAGAGCCCACAGAATATTGATCTCACAGATAACCCACAAGCCAACGAGACGGACACTCTTTCGAATGATCCGGTCTATGTCAATGCAGATATAAGCAATCAAAATCCCACAGATGTCAAGATCTCAATGCCTCAGCCCACAAGCGAACAGTAAAGCCCTCTAGTAAGAAAATCTCACGCGACAAGCCCACAGAAGCCCACAGGAAATGCAACGAGTTGCAGTAAGAGTTCTATACAGAACGTATAGCGCTCTTTCTAGCGACTCGGAATCTGAAAGTCTTTTTAAGAGAAGTAAAAGTGATGAAGTGTTGATGGATGAGGTTGAAATTCTGCGAAGTTTGAAAGCAGAAAAAAGTTCAATTTATTGCTTGAAGCTTTTTTTTTTTTTTCCTGCTCGAGCTTTTTTCTGCCGCTTGAAATTTCACGCTCACCGCCTTTACTTAGCTCTCCGCTCGCTAGTCCCAAAAAGGACTGGCGTATATCCAGGGCACTTCCGTCTGCTTAGTCATCCTGTCACTCCCTAAAAGTCCGAATTAGGAAGCTTGCGACGTTTACGAGTTGTTTGTATGGAGAATCGCAAGAATCAAACAACATAACTAGACCAGTTGACAAGCCGATGGTTTGATCTGTACAATCCAGACCTCTCTGTGTCTGCTGCGCTGTTTACCTTGATGGATGGACCTTGCTACTGATACAATGGCACCTCTTACGCTTTCTCCTCGCCGGCCTCGAAAGAAACGCCGAGCTTTGTCGGGATCTGGGCTCAACACTGACCTGGTAGTGTCCAAGGGCCAAGATACCTATGTGCCGGCTTTCCCCTTGGTGTCTTTCTTCTGGCCTGCGCGGTCCGGTGTATCTCAATGGCTTATTCTGCCCGTCGTTTTGATGATTGTTGGCCTCTTCCGATGGGGGACTTCGTTGTGGGGTCACTCGGGTATGTGTTTTGTATGTATCTATGTATTCACACATACGCCCATACTGATGTATCTGGTATAGGGTATGGTGTACCTCCAATGCACGGCGACTTTGAAGCCCAAAGGCACTGGATGGAACTCACTATACACCTCCCCACTTCTTGGTGGTATTTCTACGATCTGCAATACTGGGGATTGGATTACCCACCATTGACAGCCTACCATAGCTGGCTATTAGGGAAGATGTATGTTCCAAGCACCATTACTACATCACGGCATGATAGAGCTAGAGCCTAACAGGATGCAGAGGTCAACTAGTCGATCCAGCATGGTTTGCATTGGACGAATCTCGTGGTCTAGAAGGGCCGCTGTTGAGGGTTTATATGAGAGCCACAGTTGTTGTCTCCGAGTACCTAGTTTACATCCCAGCTGTTGTCATATTTCTGCGAAGATATGCTCGTGAGCAAGGTGTTGGACCCTGGCCAGGCTCCATTGCTCTCTGCGCGGTACTTATGCAGCCGTCTACAATTCTTATCGACCATGGGCATTTCCAGTACAACACTGTGATGCTTGGCTTCATAGTTGCCTCTCTTGAAAGCATGTACGCCGGTAGACCTTTATGGGCAAGTATATTCTTTGTTGCAGCTCTGGGATTCAAGCAAATGTCACTCTACTTTGCTCCCGTTGTGTTTGCTTATCTCTTGGGTATTTGCTTCTCTCCTCGGATTCGACCCAACAGGCTGCTCGGCATTGCTCTGATTACCATCGTTGCTTTTGCCGTACTGTTCGCACCCCTCCTTGCTGGATCGCTCGCAGACTGGTACCGCAACATCCCAGGGCCTGATAACCTACCACCATTGACGAAATCACTTCCAATACAGATACACGAGGCCTCCTGGCTTTATCAGGTCGTTGTACAGCTTACCCAGTGTATCCACCGTATATTCCCATTTGCACGCGGGTTGTTCGAGGACAAGGTTGCCAACGTGTGGTGTGCCATCCACACTTTCTATAAGCTCAATAAGTTCGACCCCAGCATACTCAAGCTCGCAGCCCTGGGCGCTACCCTCATCACCATAATGCCATCTTGTTTGATAATTGGACGATACCCTCGGACCCATCTTCTCCCTTATGCCTTAGCAAGCACTGGCTGGGGTTTCTTCCTATGCTCCTTCCAGGTCCATGAGAAAAGCGTTCTACTACCTCTTCTACCCATGACTTTGCTCTTGGGAAGCGCTGGTGGACTTAGCAAAGAAATACGTGCTTGGGTTGGCTTGGCTAATATGCTCGGTGTATGGACAATGTTCCCACTTTTAAAGCGTGACGAATTACGCATCCCCTATACTGTCCTTACGCTCCTATGGGCGTACTTGCTAGGACTACCGCCAATGTCTCTTGATCTATATAGGAGTCGCAGCGCTGCACAGAAGTCCATGGAGCTATTTACCAAAACCAAGCTTATCCATATATCTTACTATGCAGCCATGCTTGGGTGGCATCTTCTTGAAAGCAACGTTTCACCGCCGCCTACAAAACCAGATCTATGGGTTGTCCTGAACGCACTAATAGGTGCATCGGGCTTTGGAATTATCTACCTTTGGTGCAACTGGAAACTCATACAAGCGGTCATCTTTGAACCGCAGCCGCCATCCTTGACCCCGAAGCGCAAACGTAAAGTTCCTGAAAAAGTGCCCCTTGAAGAGGTTAAAGAAAAAAATATCGTTGTCAAAGGCGCAACGGACTCCAAGAATGACTCCAAAACTCAGAAGGGCCCCAAGAGCTAGCCAACTTTCTCATTGATAGTTCCTCAAACCAAGGCCCAAAGAATAGCAAACACACTTCCTCAACTCCTCTCTTGATACCCCCAGGCTTGATGTCAACCTAAGATTCATCAGCCTCCCTCTGGCAGTTTAACCTTGAATCCCTTCCCTATATTACCTGCTCTCGAGGTATTTCATGCGGCTAATAATGCAAGTCTCATGTGGATTATCTACCTTCGCCATAAAACTGATTGCTACTTTGAATGCAGACAGGCATGTCCAAATCAATAATACATTGCATGGACAAGAACACAGCTTGTTCATCATAAGTGTCCGACAAAACGCTTCCCAGTACCTATCCCCCACTTCTCCACTATAGGGCAAGGGAAGACTTCGAAAACTGCCTCTGGCTCTATCCTGTTTACTCCGAAGCTTATTTGATGATACGAGCATAGAATTGAATTGAATTGAGATTCCGTTCAAATGAGATAATAATACAATGCACCCAGGGCCCCTCAGATTATGCGCCCCGTTCTATAGCCGTTTCTTTTTCCCAACCCATATTATACAGCAAAGAAATACAGCAGCTAGATTTGATTACCAGCCATAATAAAGATAACCGCAGCTACGGCTAATCTAGTAACTCGCAAAGCCTATTCACGAGCGACCAACATCCAAGATAGACTTGAAAGCTTTTCCTATTCCCTTTTCATCTTCCAATACAATTGTCTCAGACCTTGAATCCGAATCCAGCCATACAGTCTTTGTACTTTTGTACGTATGTCAAGCATTCTCCTGAGGCAGGGTCGTTGGACTTGGAAAAGAGCATGCAATCATCTCGGGTGGCTTTTTCTTCTTTGCAGACGCAGCATGGCTGGTAGCGACAAGTATCAGTCAGCACAAGAGTTTCGTTTCAATAAGAGCGTATCCTGTATATCCGGTGCATCGTACCTTTGGCTTTGTGGTTTGGTTGGGGACGGCAAGGCTAGCAGCAGCAGGCTTCTCCTCTGCAATGGGCTCTTTTTGCGGTCTAAGTTAGCACTCGCATTTCCAAGAGCAAGACGTATATACTCACTAGGCCAGAATCCTGAGATAAAACCAAACATTGTGGCGGTAGAACGAGTGACGGGGCTGTAAGGAGTGTGTAGCGAGAAGTGCTCAACCGTGGTCGATGTTGATGCCTGACAATGAATGACGCTGTCTCCTGATGCTTTTCTTGAGCGTCGACGAAGCTTCGGCCATTTTTCTTGCTGAGTAAGCACGCCCCCTTTTAACTCCGGCGGGTCCGAAGCGACCCACGCAGTCGGTCCGGATTAGTAATACGGATAATTATATTACCTTTCCGGCTTAGTCACCTATCAATCGCGCCCGCCAAAAAGCTTCGTGGGGGCTTTTTTTAGTGTTTTGGAGCCTCCTTTTTTTCTTCCTTGTCTCCTTTTCTCCTTTTCCAGCAGAGACAAAACAGTTGTGGACTTGTCGACAGCGCCGGCTACTGTGCTGTCTGTCACTGGATATCGACTATCTTACATCTTCTCAAGGATACGCCCTTTTTCCCGGTGTTGGAGGGGTACAACATCTGTCTGTGTTTGGAGCACATCTAGAACTCAAGGAAGGAGACCTACCCCACCATGGCCTCTGCCTCGCTCTTCTCGATCGAGGGCAAGGGACAGAGATTTGATTCCGCGGCTGATCTGGAACCGTTCATTAAGCCTCTTGTGGAAACGAACGATGTTATTACAGAGATCCGTCTGGGTGGGAATACATTTGGTGTCCCGGCAAGCGAGCGCTTAGCCAGCGTCCTCCGAACCCAGAAGAAGCTACACACAGCCAACCTGGCCGATATCTTTACCTCTCGGCTGCTCGACGAGATACCGCAGGCTCTGTCCTTCCTTCTACAAGCTCTACGTGAAGTCGAAACTCTCGAGACGATCGATTTAAGCGATAATGCGTTTGGACTCAATACTCAAGCGCCCCTTGTCGAGTTTTTGAAAGCGCACACCCCGCTACGCCATTTAATATTGAATAATAACGGTCTCGGCCCCAAGGCCGGAAATCTTATTGCGGATGCACTGAGAGAGCTGCATGCGAAAAAGGAGGAGGCTCGGGCGGCCAACCCAAAGGTTCCAGTGCCTTATCTGGAGACGATAGTATGTGGTCGCAACAGACTTGAGAGTGGAAGCATGGCTGCGTGGGCGAAGATGGTAAAGGACCATGGAAAGGGGCTTCGCAGCATACGGATGACCCAGAACGGCATTCGACAGGACGGAATAGTGCTCTTGCTGGATGGCGGTCTGCAGCATGCTCCTGAGCTTGAAGTGTTGGATTTGCAGGATAACACTTTTACCATGACTGGTTCTCGGGTTCTGGCCCGCGTCGTTACCGGATGGCCCAACATCCGTGAGATTAGTTTAAGTGACTGTTATCTCAAGGGTAAAGGCGCACTACGAGTTGCAAAGAGCCTTGCAAAGGGAGAGAACAAGAAGATTGAGATTCTTCGTTTAGCGTACAACGACATTACCGCCGAGGGTCTAAAGGAGTTCGTTGAGGCGGCAAAGACCTCGCTCCCCGTGTTGAAGCGAGTTGAGTTGAATGGAAATAAGCTGAACGAGGAGGATTCGAACCTTGAGGATCTCCGTAACTTGCTTGAGGAGCGCAAGGAGAAGCTGGGCAAGGAGGATGAGGACGAATCCGCCTGGGGACTGGACGAGCTTGATGAGCTGGAGAGCGAAGACGAAGACGAGGAGGAGGAAGAGGACGAAGATGAGGAGGAAGAAGACCAGGAGGAGGTCGAGGAGAAGGCCGAGCGAGTCGTCAAAGACGCCGAACGTGCTGAAAACGAGAAGGTTGCCCAGGAGCCGGATAGCAAGGTTGATGAACTGGCCAACAAACTCGCTGCTACGGGGCTATAGCCAGCAAGCACCACCTCTCGGAAGATAGACTAGAGAGCGTTCGTTTTTTCTTTTCTCCAGGCACCGTCGGTAGTTTCTTGATTATTAGTTAACAGCGTCTGGCTTGAAGTGTAACTAAATGCAATACAAATGCTACAATAATGACGATTCTTTTCCCCCGAGCCTGCAAGTAAAACTAACTGTAAGCCTTCCGTCATAGTTGGATGCATGCAGTGCTGATCCCGCAGGCCGAGGATTGACCCAGCCAGCCAGCATTCTAGAATAATTAATGGAGCCGTTGCTTGTGACACGGCCGAAGAGAGGCTCCGGACAGGGTCAGGGAACAGGCAGCCGGGCAGCCTTCGGCCCTGAAGGCCCTCCGATCTATCCGGGCAACGGGATGCAGGAGACGTACGAGAGTCGCTTGAAGCCCCTGTTGAGGCCAGCCAGTAAAGGGGCCATCTTTGCACTTTTCCACCCATTAACTTATATGATAGTTAGTTAGTGAAGAACAGCTGTTTGGCATGAACCAAGAAATCCTATCCTCTTTATCCACTTTTACTGTGACCCTAATGGACAGCCCTAAGTAAATGACAGGGTGGCTGTATATAAAAGTATCTCTCATGTCTTAATGGCTGGTTATCATCCCGGATCTCCTGCTATAGAACAAGCGCAACAGCCAACTGCTGATCAGCCTTACGTCAATTGTCTGGCAGCTAGACAAGCATCGTTTCTTCTAGCCATTGCTGCCAGTATTATATATACTCAGGACACCTTATTGCAGGTTCTGTCTGTTTTATAGAGATATTAGTTGCAGGACGTCCTCCGCCTGGCTGCATAGATGCATCCGGATGCCACCCTTAGGACATGCACATGCAAACGCCGATATACCACTAGAATCACACAGGAAAAAAGAATAAAAAAAGAAAGCAACATCTGTCCTATACCTGAAGACATTTCTCCCCACACTACTGCAGCCTCTGCCTGGTTGAATGCCTCGTCTCGTTGGCAGCCATCAGCAGTTGAGCGCGGCGGTTGACGAGTCTGCTAGATCTACTACGCTCATCATCGAGATTACAACCAAAAGACACGAAAACCAAGGTTGGAGAGTCGCGTTGGAGGGAGAGAAGAGGTTGATTGCAGCCCAGAAGGAAAATCCAGGATGATACCCCAGTGCTTGATTGCCATGCCCCAGGTCTCGCCGGCTGCTCAGAGAGCCCTGTCAGAAGCCGGGTCTGATATCAGAACCGGGCTCGTTTCGTTGATAATACCAGCTGCTTTGCTCTACCTGGCCCTCTACGCGCTTGTGAAGAAGAAGATCGGCGTGTTTGTGATGCTGGATTGGATGGCCATCTTTGCATTCGCTGCCAATGGCACTCTGGTGGTGCTGGAATGCTCCGTTGCTCGAAGCCTGCAACTCTTCGCCGGTAAGCCTCACACAGTTGACTCAATGACTAGCCAGTGACCTGCCTATAACCTACATGATACTAATGGTCGTAACAGTTGCAATTGGTAGCATGAAGGCACTGGACTTTTATGCCCGGAGGAAATCACCTCCCAAATACACCGATCCGAATCCGCCTTCAGACAGCATCATTGCTCTGCTTCTCTTCACGGAGCTGAGATATGAATCATTTACGCCAAATTACCTCCGTACAGCTCCTGCTCCAGCCCAGCTGGAAGCAGACACCACGGCAGAATACGTCTGCTACCAGAAGCGAGACCTGAAGGGCGGCAAACAGGTCTTCACTACATTCGGCAAGAGAGTGGCCTCACTGCAAACACCAGGACGCAAAGCTCCCCATCGATTCTCAGAGGCAGTCGATCTAGTCATACATGCAGCTTTCTTTCTAGCTACCCAGTTTCTTTTCCCGCTATCCAATCCGACTGTTCAAGCCATTCAGATTCTCCTTGCTATCTACGTCATTTGGGAATCACTACAGCTGCTCCTCCGTTACAAGACTAGCCCTCCGCTCTTTGGACCGGTCTACACTGCTTCATCTCTTGCCTCCTTCTGGAGCGAAACATGGCACACAGCATTTGCAAGTCCTTGCCGGTCACTCGCATACGACCCCTTACGACGACATCTGCCTGCCAAATACGGCGTTCCTGAATCGTTTGCAAAGGGGGTTGGAATCATTGCTTCGTTTTCGTTGATGGGTTTGTTCCATGCGTACAGCCTTGCTCCTGTTCTCCCCTTGGACGGTATCTTGCGCATCATTGCTTTCTTCCTGTTGAATGGGATTGGGACCGTTATCGAGACGGCGATATGGGGGAGAAATGCGCATTGGGGTAAAGCACTTTTGGCCTGGACTTTTGAGATAGTCATTGCCAGTTGGACGGTTGAGGGCCTTTCTCTTCCAAAGGGGCTACAGAACATCTCGTGGGATAGTATCTGTAATGTTGGTGGAGTTAAACGAGGTTGAACTATTCCCTCCTGCTTTTTGCACAAGACTTTCTAGAAACATAGCTCTACTCCTACAGCTAAAATGAGAAAAATGACTGAAATAAGAAGGTATAAGCGTAGAATTTGCGTAGAATTTTATATGTATTCCTATGTGCGATTAGACATTGTCGACATAAACATCACTCTATAAGCGTGTTTGAGAGAACCTCAAGCCAAAAATAATCATTACCCTAACCCATTAATTCAAAACGCGTTGAAGACATCCTGCATTGCCGCACTTCCTGAATCCTCACGGCGAAGGACATAAGCTCGTACTTCCTGGACAGTCAAGCCGACGTTGGATTTGCTCTGGCTGCCGCTCGTGGTTCCACCGCCACCACCTCCAGTCGAAGTACCACTGCCTCCCCCGGCCGTTCCAGCTCTTACACGCTCCTTGAGTGCTTGTGGACCAATAACGAACAGACTGCCGACTTCAAGCAGGACATCAAGTATTCCGCCGACACTCTTGACGGATTCATCTATGTTCCATGATCGTAACAACTCTGTGTATCGAGTCATGTCTTTGGTAACCATAAGACCACCAGGAGCGTTGACAGGGAACTTCTTAAAATGTTCCAAGAGTAATGCCCTTGTTCCTAGAGCAATCTCCGTGAGAAACACTCGGACATTAGAACCGCTGGACGGCAGTGATGTAAGCGTTATGTTGTGAAGACGAGTCAAGAAACCAGAGATAGATGCACATGTCTAGATTGAACGTTAGAAGAGGTATTGCAACATGTACGTGTACCAAAGAGACATACCGGGGTTTGGAGCATCTCTAGCCATCCAGTTTCATCTGCTACGCCCTCCTTGGGCCGGAAGTCGTTCTTCTTCTGGCCGGAAAGAACTCGTGCAACCCATGCAAGAGTCACATCGACGGTCTTCTGCTCAATGGAGTTGATCTTCTCCTCAATGCGGTGCATTATAAGATTGGTCTTCTTCTCCATATCTCGTTTTATGGTTATATTGGATGCTGCCAGCGGAACAAGCACGGCATTGATACACGTCATCATCAGGTATGTCACACTAATGGCCGTCCTCAGAGTAGTCAGGTAATTAAAGTCTGGCTCAGCTTTTCCAGATTCCTGTGCATGAGCGGATTCCAGGGAAGCATCGAGGGCCATTTCTATGTATCCCTCGCCCATCCTAGATAGAAGCATGTTCAGCAGCGTAGACACGTCCTTGGGCGTCTCACTGCTCACGCTGAGTTCTAGGCTTCTGCCTACTCCTTCAGCCAACCATCGGAGCATACGTTTGGCAAAAGCCACACTTAGTTGGCCGTCTTCCTCCATGAGTTCAATCTCGTTCTGTTTTTGCATTTCGCCGTTTTCCTTGAGACCAGCAACTCGTAGAAGCATCTTGCGTTGTGTGGGAGTAAAGTCGGAGGAGTCGAGGCTGTTGATATATGCATCTCTTGCTGAGGCTAGCAGTTCGCTTCCGGATTTTGCAAGAGAGGACATGAAAGTAGTCGGTGTTTTCTTCCGTCGGGAGTGGAATGTAGCGAATTTAAACATTAGAGATGTGTAGAGCTCTTCCAGGTTGTTCTTTTCTCTGTCGATGTAGGAGGTGCCCACGAGGTAGGGAATAAACAGTTCTTCCAACTGCTGGTCGAGGAAGATCGCTGTTTGTGAGGATATTGTGTCAGGGTGTTCGGTCAATCCATGAGCCTTTAGGTCGTCAACTAGGGCACTAATATAGCTGCGAGCTGACTGTAGCGTTCTCAGATACGCCAGAGACGAAACCGAACTGGCCTTATCCAAGACCAATTCCAGCCGTTGCTGTATCGACTGCTGGAATACTCGCTGCAGGAACTTGCATAGCACCTGTTCGTAGTAAGGAAAAGCTCGCTTGATGATAGCCGATTCCTCCTGGACAACCACCTGGACCTCGTCAACCAGCGACTGCAGGCTGGGTTCCACTCCAGGAGACGGAGCATCAGGGTCAGCGAGCTGTTCCCAGGCCTCTGAGTCTCCGCTTACTTCTTCCGATATCAGTTGACTGCGGTCGATAAAGAATTGGTGCTGGTTGACAAAGAGAGCAATGACAGAGGCTCCTCCGTTGAAATCCTGCAGAACACTGGCGCAGTCCTTCATGCCCTCAAAGTTGGCCTTTCGGTAGAAGTGGTCAAACTGCTTCAACAAGTCCTTCTCCAGAGTTTCAGAGAACTTCTCAATGATCTCCCGCGTGTTCCTCCTCTTGGGTGTATTCCCGTTTGTCCCCGCATGGTCATCAGGGCTCGGTGGTATGGTATCTGTGCCTCCATTACTCTCACTCCAGCTCAACGGGTCCAGTCTCTGGCTTATTCGCAGTAGTTGCCTGGCAATGCGCGCAGAACGCACTTTTCCCTCTGCGCTTCCTGACCGTCGCAGGTTCTCGAGCATCGTGAGCTCCCCGCGGTTACTCACTTCGTCCCAGCATCCAATGAGAAAATGCGCATCGAGAGCCTTGCGTCTCTGCCGGTCGAGCTCTTCGAGCTTCTTCCCTGTCTCGACGGCAACATTGCCATTCCCACCCGGTCCATCTCGCGTAGAAGGCCGACGGGGTCCGTTCAGGGAGGTATCTAGCTTCTGAAAGGACTCGATGGCCTGGTTCAGCTTCCAGCCCAGGTTGCTCGCGTTCTGAGTATGCTGCGCTTCGGCCTTCCGGACAGCCGCAGACAGCTCGTTCTCACGCTGCTCAAGGTCGCCTGAGAGCTCCGTTAGGCGGCGCTGCGCATGCTCGAAGGCGCGGATCAGGGGCTTGGGGTCAAAGGGCTGGTTGCCGATGCCACCGGAGCGGCGCTGGATGGCGGCGTCGGACAGGGACTCGATGAAGTCTTTGACGATGAAGTCTCGGCTCGAGAAGGTCTCTAAGGTGAAGTCTGGCCCCTTGTTGAATATCGACCTGCGCATATCAGACTGGTAGTTCTGGTCCGGCATGTTTGCGACCGAGTCCAGACATGGAGGAGCGGCGAGGAACGGACGGCGAGAACTCGTAAAGCTGCGGCAGGCACCCTCATATATCACATATCAGCATCAGCGCTATCGTCTTCAAGCAAATTGAGCCGTCGTTATCGAATGTGCTGGTGGTCTCCGGCGTTCCCTTGGGGAGTTGTAGATGTTTGGTGTTGAAGTCGTTACTAGCCACACCACCACTAACTACTAGTTAAGGCAGCTTAGCCACGCAGCTCTACGTCAGAGCCGAACTTTTGAAGATCAACACATATTATTTATTTACTCCCTGCTTTTTGGCTGCTGTCTGGCACCTGTTTGGCACGACAGCAGATGGTATATCCATATAGAATGCCGTCTCGTCTCTATCGACAGCCTTAACACTCCCTTCCAGCGCCGCTCGCTCGCCCGTCCTTCTTTCCCGCCCGCAAGAAGCGCAAACAGTGAACCGAATAACCAGATAATCATTGATAATTCAGATAATCCAGCCATGGCGTACGTGAAAGATGCCCCGGGGCTGCGAAGACAGCTCGAGAGTCTTCCGGCTGCAGAGCGCGAGGCCGCTGTGAAACCGTTCCTGATGCCGCCGCGAGTCCGCAAGTCTTCTGTCCGGGGCCGCAAGGCCAGCTCGAAACCTGTCCGGCGGTTCCTGCGGTCGAAGCTCTACTATCTCCTATATTTCCTCATACACATCGTCTTCAGCATCTACTCGCGGATACGCCAGAGCTACCATGCAGTCGTGGACAGGGTGCTTGCGATTCTGTATTATCACCATCGGACGCCCGAGCTGATCCGCAAGGATGTCAGGGGATTGGACAGGTTGCCGGAGCATCTCAGCGTAGTGCTGACTCTCAGAAGAGAGGAAGATGCCCTCGAGACGCTCATGGACGAGGTTGCTGAGCTGACGGCCTGGAGTTCGTGTGCCGGGATACCTGCGTTGAGCATCTACGAGAAGACAGGTTCGAACTAGGCCACATATCAAACAAAACGAACCTTAGATATACTGACAGTATATATAGGGATCCTGAAATCACATATTCCAGCTCTACACCGGATTATCACTAGCAAACTTGACACCTACTACGGGCCTCCATCCCATCAACCCTCCCTAGGCGTATTTGCGCCTCATCATCCACTCTATGCTCCTAAACTCGTCCCTCAAGCATCAAAATCCAACGTCGAGAACATAACTGTCCTTCTCCTTTCGAGTACAGATGGACGGGAAACCCTTGTCGACCTCACCAAGACCCTGGCAGAAATGGCACAGCATGGAAAGGTCTCACCGCAGGATATCGGTATCAAGCTGATTGATGCAGAACTTGCTGAGATGATGACCATCCCTGCATCCTCACCACAGGACCCTGGCAGCGAGACCAATGGCACTGATTCCCCTTCTGGCAGCCTGCCTGCCCCATTGATCAAGGCAGAGCCTGATCTCATCCTTATCTTTGGGCCCTATGTCAAGCTGGACGGATACCCACCCTGGCAGATCAGATTATCAGAGATATTCTGCACCGGAGACCACACCACTGGCATTGCCGGTGAGGTTGAGGCTGTAGAATATCAAAGGTTCATAAAGGGGCTGTGGAAGTACGCCAGAGCCGAGATGAGGTTCGGACGATAGAGCGTCGTTTTCTCTCTTTGCTTCATGATACTCCCCCTTAGAGGCGTTGATGTTGCTACCTATACATAATACTATACACCTGTAACCTTTAAAATTATTCATAAAATTTACTATTTTTAATCAATGAATATCTGCCAGAAATGTATTGCACCCGAATGGATATATTTGACTTGACGTCTTCTATGAAAGAGCCAACCCAGAATAAAAATATGCTAGAAAAAAAAAGCCCAGATATGAAAAGAACAAGAGAATAATGCTACCAACCATCTACCCATGCTCAACGCAAATGAGGCAGCGAACAACTTCCTCTCCGGTCTCAAGGATGCCCTCCACAGCACAGGAGGAGCATATCCTCCGCCCAGGATATTCCCCCTGTTCAAATTTCTTCCTGAAACTTTCACTGTCTGTATGGCTCTCTCGTTCTCGACAGTAAACGTCGTCACACTCTCTTAAGCAGACAAAACATGCTCTCCTGCTGCATATTTCGCAATCCGCGTAGGCGTCCAGCGCCGTCCGTGTCGTAGGGCGTCGATGACAAATGTGGCATGGCGCAAGCGTCTGTTTATCCCCTGTAGCTGCTCTATTCGGTGCAGAACCAGTCTGTTGACGAACCTCCGGCATCGATCTATCATCTTCACCTTCAGGTATATGGTATCCATGAACATCTCTAGGGGAATCGCCTGCGTTCTTCATAATATAATCGTCCGACGTAGCATTTGTAGGGAAGTATTGGGCACTATCTTGAGCGTATTGAGGACTCCCATTTGCCTGTGCCGTTCGAGAGTAGAGTATAACAGGATGCGAAGACTTAGACTGCACGGTCTTCTGTTCCAGTCGTCTTTTCTTCAAAGGTGATATCAAGGGTCTTATGCGTGGTTTGGATGGAGGTGAGATCAGGTCCGCTCGAGAGCAAACAGGGCCGGTTGAAGAGGGTTCTACCCTTGACTGAAGACATGAGGGCGTCTGCATCGAAGGTCTAAAGCCGTTTAAACAGTCAGTTATCTGATCTGCCAAAGGAGCAGAGTTTTGAAAGAGCCCTTTTACAACTGCCTTGAAGAGAGACTTACGAAGGCACCACGGTGGTTTCCTGTCTGGATTCTGCATCCCTCTTCCGCTTCTTTAGCATCATCATGCCCATGATATTCGAGCTAGCCTGTGAAGCTGGTGGCTCCCAGTTGATTGCTCCTGGCATTGGGGCGAGGAGGTTGGTGGTCAAGCAGTGAAAAAAAAAAGAACACAAACAGAAAACAAGTGAGAGTTGCAGAATAATCAAAGGAGCGGAATATATAATGATACAGCTAGCAAGCAGCCATATATATAAAAGCCATTAGCTGGCCATTAGCCATGTCCAGGACGTCCTGTCTCTGGTCTGTGGTCTGATGATGGCTGTTGTTGTTGTCCGGTCAGCCAGGCTATTTATATGTCTTGATCTCCAACTCTCTCTTGCTGCCTGAGACTTATTAGCTTTGATCACCACCCCCTATTATCCGGTTAATGCACCATGTACCACTCCTGTAACCATTCTCTCTTTATCTTGAAGATATATGCCCCAAAGACTCATGTTGCTCTTTATCACCATCAACTTTGTCTATTTAGCTATGCAATTCCACCAAGGTAGTTATCATATTAGTTATAGCAGTTTCGGTTGGTACCTGACTAGTTATATGGGCTATTTATCTGTGGCTTTAGATGTATATAAATAAATAGATAGTCTCTGGGGGGAAGTGAACTGATCTCCAGGGAGGAGGCAAAGAAATATATGAAATAATAACATGATGGTTCATTTTGATAATCAGTATACAGCTGGGATCATAAAGATAGGTAGAAACCAGAAGGAACTTGGAGGAACATCTGGCCAAGCAAATGCAAGCTCTTGGTAGACTGATGTGGTCTCAGCCTACCAGAAGTACCAGAGGAATTACCTTCTAGAAGCCTGTAGTCAAAGGCAAAGAAGCAAAAGATGCGCTCGCAGATGCTACGCATTTCAGCAGAAACGGAAAAAAGCGAGAGAAAAAGCAGCATTCTTGCCCGAGGAAGTAAAACGCCGGCGCCTTCCAACCCCCTCCAAAAAGCTCCGGGGAATAAAAGGACAAACCAAGTGCTAAGACAGTTTTTGAGAAGGAAACGAGAGCATTCCGGTCTGCAGTGTTTATTGACGCCATGACTTTCCACAAGCAAGACATGTGCAGAAGAGTGTCATCGGTTCGTCAGCACTGCGTGTCTGCGCCTCGGTGTATGTAACCTTTCTCTGGCCACATTTGCCGCACTGTAAGCTCTTACTGATGCTTCGCTCGGGCTGTCCAACCATGGCCTTGTCCATGTTCTCCTTTTGGATCTTGCGGTCTTCCTCTCTTCGTTCGTCGGACTTGAGCTCTTCATGTGTCATGTTAACGAACCGCTCGGGCGTGACTTCGTTTGTGAGAACGCGAGTCCGGAGGCTGAGATTCGATTTGTTCTTCAGGTTCTGGAATAAACTTCGCATCTTGGTGCGATACACTTCCTTGTTCTCGGGTCCAAAGGCCTTGAATGCTGCGGCTTCGACTTCGGTTGCCTTTCGCAGGACCGCCTGGGGGGATTCCGTAGAGCCAAGGCAGAGGCCATCGTACATCAAACCGATGCAGCTATCGCGTGCCTTGACGTTGGTAACCGAAGTATTAACCTGGTCAGCTTTCCAGTTGCGCTTGTCTGGCGGTACATTTGAGCTTTGCGCCTTATCGTTCGTCGCCGATGCAGGAGTGCCGGTTCCGTTGGGAGTAGGCTTGGGGGAATCGCTTGAGCCAGGAGATGCAGTTTTCTTCTGCTTGTTGACCTCTGCACGCCATTTTGAAACTATCTCGCTGGAAAGCCGGGCAACATCTGGTGATTTATGCTGTTTGAGCCTGTTGACGATGATCCCGATTTTTGTTGACCGCAAAAGGTCCTCGGTAGGTTGGATCCCCTTCTGAAGCTCCTTCAGCAGCGAAACTATCGTGGCACTCGACTCTCCAGAAGCAGTGGCTTTGGTCAAAGCTTTTGACTTCAGCTCGATCTCTTTCGCATCCATCTTTTCGTCCCTATCCTCCAACCACTAAGACCGTATTTAATGTTGGCAACGCGCAAAAGGTACGGGAATTGGGCAGGGCAGAGGCAGAAACGACGTGACCTATATAGCTTTGAAATATGTCAGTTTGAGTCTTCTAATAAGAATAAAGGATGTAGAGAGAAAAGTGACAGCTAGTAGTGAAGTGCTCCAAAAAGAGGCATAAGTCAATGGGCAGCCCCTTAGAGGAATAGGCTCTAGGCATTGCTCCTGAACTGTAGAGGCCAATACACATGCGCACCAATGCAAAAGTGAAGTAAAACTAACTAGCCCAAACATAGCAACCAGCTGATAATAGATACAAAGATGTATCTCACAAGAAAGGGCTACACCACCGGCCACTTTAGCGGGGGGCAGGAGGAATGCGACAGGCAGGCTTCTCACATCCCCGGAGCCAAGCTCCTCGCAACAAACTCACCACTAATAGCAGGTGTCCGTACTATGGATCCAAACACTGACTTCTGGAGACTACCGGCGGCGAGATATGCGACGTGCGAATCGAGAGCGGCTGCGAAACTGCTGTTGATGTCCCAAAGATGCGAACGATCTGGTCAAGTTTCCAGAAAAACGCCGTTAAGGATGGCCAGATTATGTAAGCGCGACTTAGGCTTGGCTGCTCTTGTGACCACAAACCCTAAGCGGCAGATTTGCGGGCTTGCATCGACTAGATGGATATCTGCGAGCCGCAGAAATGCGGATATGGATATATTTCTTTTCTGCGAGTTTATATCTGGGCTGTTGAGTATATCCTACTGTGTAACCAGGCTGGTGGCCAATATCAAGAAAAAGAGTCAATCTCCCCAGAAGCAGGCTGATAGCACAACGCTATCCAGCTTTCGGACATTTTTGCCACCTTTTTGCAAGTGAATACTTTCGATTTAGCCCATGAAATGGATGTTGTTAATATCATAGAAATTTCTCCAGTCTTTATTTGTAGAAGTGTGGAGTTGTGTCTCCAGCCAGGGACACTCGACACCGCAGAGAGAAACATACTTTAATGTATATAACAAACCAACGATAAAGTGATCCCCCGGCAAGAGGAGTCTATCCCTGACAAGAAATCTCTTGAAACTCAAGAGAACTGGGGGATCTTCAAGTACTTGAATCCTCAAACGTGCTATAATTAATATGCGGTCATGGCTTGGCACTGGGGACGGACCATGTCTTGGCAACCCTAATAAAACGTCGAACAAAGTCTGATTCAACATCAACAGCAGATCAAACGAATACTCGCGATACCAGCCATGAGGTTTTGACGCTGCATGGCTCAGAGATTGCTTCTTAACTGTGTGAAATGTCATGTTGTTATTTACTAAGCTGTTGTCAGCCATAGGACGCGCTTTCCCGACCCATAAGCCTCGTCAGTCGGTTACCATGGATACATAACCAGGAGTGATGCGATGCGCGCCACCTGGCCAATACCATCATCGATCGCATCATACATACCCTCAAGAAGTGCATCGAACCTCAAAGCACTTTATCATGACACACTATACCTCACGACCATAATACCTTACTGCTCTGGAGCGTTAGTATGACCTCTCGACAATATCAGTATACCAACATAAAGGCAACATCCAAGTGTAGATATTGTTGAGTAAATGCAGCTATAGATATACAGTCTATGTATAATGATCAGATACCTCATTAAAGTAGACATAACAACTGATATCCGTATACCCTTACTCGCTGATACCCAAATCTGTAGTTATATGGAGGGTGGATGCCGGTCCTGACTATGAGTATCCTATGTGGCGATAACTGCAGAAATAAAGTGCTAAAAAGAAAGAGAAGAGAAGAAAACATGGAGGCAGCCTACAAGATGAAAAGGAAAAGACATGGCTCAAGAAAAAGCAGAAGATATCCAGCTCCATCCAAGAAACTCAAAGAAGATGGCCACCGCTGCTTATACCAGACAGTCAACAAGGAAGGACAAGTGGAATGTGGAATGTGGCGTGTGCTGCGTTGGAAAAGCAGAAGGAGGGACGGAAAAAAGAAGCCCGGGCTGGTATTCGAACCAACGGCAAAAAAAAAGTGAGGAGCTAGGTGACGAGCGCTATCCAGCTCAAGGCTGGAGTGACCTGACTACGCCATCCTGCTCCTCTTGAAGAAATATCGGCCCTAACTTACCTTATATCCCCCCCTCAGGCTGACTAAACGGCCAAAAAAAGGGAGTTCTCAGCCAGACTCGAACCTGCAGCCTCGAAAAAAAAAATGGGTGAGGAAGGTGTGGTGAGCGCTATCCGGCCGGCCCGGAGTGTCCTGACTGCACCAAATGGACTTCCTCGAGGGTTGACTGCACGGAACTTGGTTGAAAAGGGCCCCCCTCGAGGCAGGTAGGCAGGCAGGTGCCTCTTTGTTGTGGCTGCACACAACATAGCAGCAGTTTCTTCTAAGACACAGCATACAGTTTTTATTATCCTTTGGAGACATGTCTATCAAACATATATTCTACTTTGAAGGAGATATTATTTTCTTTCTCTTCTACCTATAGCTGTGTATGGTCGCAGAAATAAACTTATATTGCTTTAGACTACCTGAAATATTTGATCCTTTACGTTTCTATCAACAGCCAAATTCACTATTTGATCCCATGTCTATGTTTATACTGCTTGATATCATCTTTGTTACCTTTGTGAACCTTGTTGGATGATATCTACTCTCCTTTGGTTCACTCTAGTGTGTCTCTTGCTAACAAAAGGGGTTTATATCAGGGGTGTTATGGTCTCTCCTATCCCATCTGCGGTGGATATAAGAATCAGCTATATGAAGAGGCCCATCTACCTATTTGGCAGGACTATCGACCACCTTCTCCCTAATCATAAATGCATTACACTCTTTACCGACTTCTCAGATTCATATTATCCCAGGAATGGCGAAGAACCATGAGGAACTTGATCAGTATGGCAGCATGTCGCTGGATCCACCTGCTAGTCCACAATACTATGAGGGTGGTCGAGGCAGCGAAGGCATTGAAGAGAGAGACAGCATAATGGAAGAAAGCGACTCGGACACGATTGGCAGGTCTGCCCTTGAAGTATGTATCCTTCTCCATGTCTACAGGCCTGTTTTTGCAACAGCATAATGCAACTTAGGATGAGGGAGAAAACGAGTCTGGAGTAGTCGACGGATGGAGTGAAGACGCAAAAAACGCGTTGGCAGTGCAATACAGAAGGTAAGGATGTTATGCACTCTATAATGACTAGTTTCGGAATCAATCTAACCATCGAGTGCAGGCACAAGAAAAAATTCTGTATAGAAGTCGGAAATTCATAGACATCCAGTGGCACGAGATAGAAGCAATGCACTAGGCAGAGAAGAACTCTCGTCTAAAGCTCACAAGGCAACGAGGGATCCAATCACCAGTGATTGGTAAATGAGCGTTCTCAAGGATATAGGCACGCGCAGTGTATCGATAGTCTCATGACACAGATGAACTTCACGAGTCACTCCCCTATCCCAACTTGCTGGACACTCTGGCTAGAATATCAAATAGCCTGCCGCTTTGGTAAAGCAGATAGAGGCTTCTCCAGGGCTCGAGTCCTAGCGTCATCGGCATGCATATACACCATCGTAGCCACATATTAAAATCTAAGCCATATTTTCTAGTTCTAAACCTGAATTCTGAAGTTTATCATCTGGATACTAGAGGAGAGATGGACTTAAAATCTACTGCCCCTACTAGTTAGCCCAGTAGCCCCTACATTTATGAGAATAATAAAAGGTGGAGTAAAAGTAAAGCAAGATAAATTGTCCCTAGCTCCAAGTGATAAATACTCTCCAAGCTCGCATAAAAGAAAGAACATAAATTGTGTCTCTCCAACCTCAACGCTGACCAATATAATCTCCTATCCTATAATAGACGAGGAAAGTTTTGCCGATGCCGTTTTGATAACTGGTTGACTGTATAACTTGGGGTGGGTTTAGATGTAGCAAAACAGGACGAGTCGCATAGCTCATGTATCGTAGCAAGGATGAAGATGACCGTCGGTAAATGAGCCGTTCCAAGATAGCAAAATATCCGGGTATATCAGCCACAGAGCGTACACCTGAGAGGAATAGCAACACCGCGCATGAGAGTACGCTTTGCTGGGCTCCTGCAGACACCGCTTCTGCCTGATTTGGTAACCCTTCTTCCGCACTTAAAGGCGTGTTCCGTGTATGCATGACCGCAGATCGAAGAGACAAAGACGTATATTCCACAAGTACAGTCAAGGGCGTTATCCCGGACTTGGTGTGCAGCCGCCCAGTTACAAATATCCACGGGTTCGATGAGCTGGACTTGTTCGTTCATGATTGACGATTCGGTCTGGGAATATGGAACGTTAACGTAATATGGGTAGATGGTTTTGTGGATAGTGTGATTTGTAGACTCGAGCCTCTGAATATTGATGATGGATGTGTATAAATACAGGAAGATAAAGGTGGCATCGGGTTTGTCTTTATAGAACTCGCAGAGATATGATCTCGTTCCTCGACCACACATCGAAGTTAAGGCGTTGCTACCCTTCTCGCTCATACACGGTCATGAGACTGGACTCTCCAGGCAGAAGCGGCCGAGTAAACTCAGCTACGCGCCGTGCTTTGATGTTTTCTTCCAGGGTATAACGGGATATACTGAAAAAAGAAGGCCGGGAATGCTTCGTAGCCAATCATCTGCGCATTGGATAGCCTTAGGCGCCGTGATTAATGTCGGGTTTTCCTTTCATACGGCGTAGCCCTGCATAATGTCACAGACAATGCATTTCATTGAACCAAGGATTGGTTGACAATGCTCAAATTGCATTGAGGCTGGAGCTGTTTTTGGCCCCTTGTATGCATGAGTCACTCGTATTAGGTGCCAATATATCTCTCCCCTGTCTGTCAACCTGACGGAGGACCACTGGTTGCCACGTAGGAGTCTCATGCATTGCGGCGTATCAAGGACTTGGTAGTGATAGGCATTCATATTCTATTTTTGAGCACGGAGTCACCAGGGGCTTCTTTTGATATGTGGTTGGTAAGGAGCTAGTGATGTTGGTAGGACCCGCAGCGGCGCTTCGAGTTGACGGCCAGGATAGATGGACCAATTTGATTGATGGTATTCGTTAATACGGGCCACAGCTTGGTAGATCACCCGTATAGAATACAAATTCACTCGTTGCAGACATTGCATCGCCATCTTATTGCCATCAACATGAGTGTGTGATAGGCTTAAGGCGCTAACTAGTTAACCCAAAGTAATAAGAAGTTGCCAGTCTAGGGAGCTCTAACCTGGGAAAATAGGTAAGTGTATAAAGGGGGTTGGTTTAAGAAATGCACATGCCTAAGCATAGACTCTGTATTAATTCATATCTCAAATAACATTATAACCTAACTGTTTAAATCGCAGTGAGACTGTCCTGCTTGGTTAAAAGTGTTCACCAACTTAAATTATTTTTGGGTCCAGCGCTTGTGCTTGGCACTGCCCATGGGCGTTTAACTAGTTAGTTGAGGCAACCCAAATATTATCATCTCACAACAACCAGACAACCAGTATACCCAAAAATGCCACTTCAAAAGTACCGCTTCTTTGTCAATGAGGGAATGTGTTCTCCTGTCCCGACAGGGCCTTGCACATGGGAAGTTATCGACTGGGACAGACGTCGTTGGCTGCGGATCCACGGACCAAAAAACGCATTTCCCGAGGATGACTACATTGAGGAATTTGCAGCCCGGTATGCTGACCAGGTGGGCGAGGATGAGCAGACGCTGACATCCAACGAGCACCGAGAGCTCATCGGTGTCTCCTCGGACGATCCCACTTGGGAAATCAGGTATCCCCATTATGTCGGGCCACTGGATGAAGAGACGGTTATTTTCCGGTCAAACCTGAAAGAAGTCGAAAGACTTGATGTCGCCACGGATCTAGTCGAGTACTCTCAAACAGATGGCGTAACGAAACAACTTGTCTTCAAGTATACCCTCATTCAGACTCGCGTCGAAAACGTTTGGCAAGAACTGCATATCCTCAAAGCATTACAGGGTAACAAGCGATTTGTGCCCTTCTACCGTATAGTGCTGGATGAAGTAACGCATAACATCCTGGGATTTACCACGAAGTACATACCTGGTGGCACTCTCGAGCAGTATCGCGGCACATTCTACTTCCGCTGGCTCAAACAGCTTACGGATGCCGTGGATGAGCTGAACCTCCGCTACGGGCTGATGCACCAGGACCTGGCGCCCAGGAACATCCTGATAGATCCCACCACTCAAGAGCTGCTGGTGTTCGATTTCGACAGATCAGGACAGATAGGAGGGAAAGGCGCTTCCCGGGGATGCAACGACGTTGACGCATTGGTGTTTACTATCTACGAGACCCTGACGTTGGACGAGAGTTTCCGAGAGGGGCTGCCCTGGGAACAAGATGTAAGCAAGGTTGAAAACATGAAGAAGTGGGAATTGAAGCTGCCATTGGAAGACGGGGTGGATATCGCTGTCTACCGTGATTTTCTGGCGAGGTGGGCAGATGAGCGCCGCACAACACGGACGATTAAGCATTTCTCTGAGGCTAGTGAGCCCCTTACTTGGCCTGAGTATGGCAAGTTAGAGATGATTGAGGTTTCTGAGGACGAGTACGGGGTCCGTATGAGCTTTCGACGCAAGAGAAAGCACGTCGAGGGTGCTGGTGGGTATGTCACGCGGTGGGAGAGGGCGGCGCAGGAGGCCGTAAAGGGGTATAACTAGCTAGTCATATGGCTGTGAGAAGTCTTCGCAGAGCCCAATTGAGGAGTTATTCCATTCCTTCTATCATAGCCTGAGTGCTCCTATAGCGGAGGTCCCCGTAGACAGAGTTACGTACGTCACCGTCCGGACAAGCTGCAAGCTAGTGGAAGTGGAAGTCCAAGTGCCAGCAGGTCGAAGAAAGATGAAACACATGGGCCCCGCGCCCATTTGCCCAGTCGGGGCTGGTCTGCATGCAAGTCAATGAGGAAAATATGCTCTGACTTCATAACTGGCATGCGCTATACCCCAGTTCTGCGCCGTAAGCAAGCATTGTGCATAACTTGGCGATCAACCGTCGTCTTGCCCCCAAAGCCAAAGCCACCACTTACTCAGGCCGCTGCATAATATCAAGAAGTTGACAAGTATCGGCCGATGGGCAAATAATGCGTCTGATGCTGCATCTGAATCCGCATCTTCATCTGCATGTTCCCTTTGTTTCTCTCTTCAATAGCCGGGTTGCCGGCCCCCCCTGACTAACAGTCGCGCATGGCTGGTCCGTTTGCCTAAACCGGCGCACCCGTCCATGCAGACGAAGGCAGATCGCCGTAGCTTAGGTAGCTAGCTGGCTGACAAGCTCAGCTCAGCACTGCCCTAGCTATTCAGCCTAACGCCCGGCACCAGCAGTGTGGTCACCGATCCGGTCCGGTCGAAGGGAGATGGCAGTAGGGCCGCGTGTGGAGATTTGCACCCATAGGGTATAGGCGAGAGGAAAGTATAGAGTAAGGTAAAAAAGCAGCTCCTACTCTGAAACACATCTGGGGCTCGCTGCATATCAAGGTATAACGAGGCGGCTATGCAGGCCCCAACTACGGGGACAGGAAGGGGGAAATGAGCAAATCGCAATCCCAGCTTATAGCTGTCAAAATCCATGTCTATAGAACCGGAGGCGAGAAAGGCCACCCACGCGTGCAGCGCCGGCGCCGGCGTTTCTGCAGCTGCAGAGCCACTGATGAGGGAAATAGGATGGAAAGATATCCGCTTTTTTTCTTTCTAGAAGAATACTGCGCAGATAGGGGCTCATGACGTGTGGGATGTCCGATGTGATTGATGGGTTTGGCCGGTGGGTGGACCAGCGAATACATACAGATGATAGTGAGAGATGATAGTGAGAGATGATAACGACAGATGACACGGCACGGCCAACTTCGCGCAACTGACGGCCTCTTCGCACACCCGTGGCCTCCGATATCGATGTTGACTGATATCTCTGTAACTATCTCTGTGCCTGTCTGAAGGCCAGCTAGCGAGTTGCCCCGGCTACCTGCAGACAGGGATTAAGCGACTAGCTCGCTATCAAATCAATAAAGCTACCGCGGCATCAATATTGGGTGGTTATTCCAATATGTGAGCTGTGCAGTGACATCGTGGAACCAACACGACAGGAGCTGGACTATTGGCATTTTACCGGCAGACAGGACGAGCAAAGCAGATCTATCCCATGGCGAATTATCGCTCGCTCGCTCGCTCTCCAGACCGGATGCGGCGGTCCAGCCCTATCTCATACATGTTGGTTCTTCTTTGTGCTTTGATCTCTCCCCCTTTTTTGTACCTTTAGATCAGAATTTTTTTGCATCGAGATGATGCCATGCGAAGGCGAAGGCGAGTGAGTGTGCCAGCCAAACGGAAGGGAACCTGCATGTGTTGCATGGCATGTTTTTTTCTTTGAAGGTCAGATCGTGGTGGCAGACATGTGGTTCTGACATGTTGGATGTCAAAATCTGCAAGCCGGATTCTCGCAGGAAGGAAAAAAGGTACGATGTATCCGTATCTGCTCTCTGACAGGCTGAGCAAACGAGGAGGGCATCCAATCACCCGCCTTGCCAGTGTCACTCGTCAGAGAGGCCCGAGATTCGCATCATTTGCACATCCAAGGCCAACGAAGACCGCTAGATAGAGAGGATACCCAGCCCAAGTGTCGGAGTCAAAGCCCGAGCTAGAGCCAGCCAGTGCGAGGCCAGTTGAAGCGATGGAGTTAGTCGGGTTTTTAACTACGGCGCTCAATTCTAATCCCGACTCAACGGGCGAAGGAAGATGTGGTGATGGCTTGCGGCTGAGGGGGGAGGGTCTTCTGGGGTGCAGTGCAGTGCAGTGCAGTGCAGGTCGAGCCAGGCCGGCTTTGTCCAAAGAGACAACGACGAGAAGAGGAAGATGAAACTGGACAAGGCGAGTTCAAACAAGAGAGTGTTGCACAGGGGGGGAGTATCTACGTCTGTCTGCGCCGCCACAAAGTTGCGGTCTACTTCACACGCCATACATGTGAGATGATCCCGACTCGTGGCTGCGGGCACACCGTTCAGCAACTTACCGGCAAGACAGAAGATGGGGATTACGGCTGGACTGGACGAACGCTCAGGCGTGAACCTTGACTCGGCGCCAGACTGGTTGTTGGTGCCCTTGAAGGCTTGAAAGAGGATCAAAGAAGAAGAAGATCGTCCGCCCATCAGCGCGTCCGAAACGGAGGAGTTCGACGGCGGACGCCATGGCGGACCATTTTAGGCTTTGCAACCTCGAGTTATAGAAGTATGGAGAGTATGGAGTTTGGCCCTCGCTCTAGCCAACCTGCTGGCTGGCGGCAGCAGTGTCTAGGTTCAGGTAAATGATCAGAGCCCCAGGGAGAGGGAGCGGGATGATTTTGCCTCCCCCAGAAAGTCAAGAGGACTGGACTCTCAAGCCAATTCGGGGCCATAGTGCTATGATGTGCTATTAATATACAGGGGGAGGAGGCGAGATGTCTACTAAGTCAACGGTCTGGTCTACGGTTAACAGTCTGGTTCATGGTTGACGGGTCTATCTAGGTCAAGAACTGGCCATTTCTCAACTGGAACCATGGAATCGACTGACGAAAGAAGACATTGCTTCAAGCGTAACTGTAACTGTAACCATACTTGCTGTGGTTAATAGCCGTCGACAGGTCGCAGTCGATGGAAAAATCCTATCTGAAACCTTGCTGGTAGGACGAAGCAGGTACAGCGTAACGATAGAAGTATGTTGTATGCATTGTCGATGTAGATAAAGGGGGTGTGTTCGTGAGATGTTACTCCGTACCATCGATCAATATACCACCCCAGGGGGGGTAATGTAAGATCATATATGATATGATATGCCCTGCCCAAGCTTGTTCTTGTTCCATGCAAGTGAGATGCGATGCGATGAGATTGCGATGAGATGCAGATGTACTAGATGCGATCATCCCGTCGTCTCCTCCCCCCCCCCCTTTGAGGCCGAACCGAAGCGACTATGGTGATTCTGATATGATACATCCAGCGAGCCAACCCGCCCGCCACGACAGCCAATAACGCTGCGTCGGCTGGGCCGAGAAACCCACCGGCCTGACTGATCGATAGGCAGGAAAGTCAGTCACTTACTTCTTCTATCTCGTTGCTTTTCTTCTTCTTCTTTGGCCTGGTGGTTTTATCCCGATGAACTAGCGATCACACCCATGCGGAGATCCCCCACCGGTCGAGGCATGTATCAGCATCGAAGTAAAAGCAACTACTCTGGACATTATTGGTAACAGAGTACTCCGTAACAGAGTAGAGTTATTCATCGATGGGGGCCAGATGTCTAAGCTCGTTACAGTTGTTGCTGGGCGGTTAGTCACTGCAGCCAGCAGCCCCCTTAGGCAGCGTACAGGCAGCCAGCACATTCAGCACGGCGCGTAGAGAGGACATGGGGAGAGAGTAACGAACCAACGAGGAGCGGCATGACGAGTTCATGGTTCCTTTTTCTCTGGCTGGGTATTGCTTTTTGGCTTTTGGGCTGCTTGCTTTTTTGTCTGGCCTGGGAATAATAAGTTAACGTTTTCAGGGGTATTCAGGCATGAGTGTGCTACGTGGGAGTCGCACAGGCGTAGATATCTACTTACAAAGCGCCTCAACATGAAGCAGTCTAAGAAGAAGGGAGAGAGGGAGATAGAGGGAGGGAGAGGGGATGCAAGGGGCGTTCCGGGCTAGAGGCAGGACCGTCAATGGGATATTGCAGTGTCTGGAGATGAAACAGAGAAAGCTCTTATTGAGACTTGATATAGCCAGAAGTGATGAAGTACTCCCCTCCCGTATGAGAGAGATATCGAGAGAGCCGTTGAGGACTGGGGCTGGTAACCTCACGCTCGGAACCGCCTGGGGCTCGTATCTGATGCCCTGTCCCTGTCCCTGTCCTTAGCAAGTGCATTCTATCTATCTCTTTTTGAGATGCAGTCCACAGTTCACAGTATTCGATATAGAGGTGCCATGCATGGTCAGCAAGCAGAGACTCAAAAATGAGGGCTCCAGAAGAGTACAGACGAACTCGAGGAGCACGAAGAAGAAGAGAAGAAGAAGAGAAGAGAAAGAAGACAAAAGTAGAAGAAAAAAGCAAGCATTCGACGGCGTCCATCCTCCACGGCTCGTCCGAACCAGTCATGGCCAACCGTATCCAGTTATGGAGTGACTTCTTCTGTAGCTATCTCTCTCTAATCCTTCTTGTATCCAACTCTATCTGACTGACTCTACCTCTATCCGTAAACTCATATCATCAAGTGAGAATCCTCTAGCTCTCCAGGGTAACTGCTCGAGCCCAGCGCTTGGGCAGGCCATCCCAGGCCCTCCACCCTTTTACGCTTCAGGGACGAGCAGGAGGCGAAAAAGCAAAGAGTCAAATCCTTAGCGAGCGTACACCTGAATAAATACTTCACTTAGTTATGTACGGGAGTACTGGCTGTAAGTATGTGTATGCATGATGAAAAAGCAAGCAGGCTGGCTGTATGTATGCCCATGACTACGGCTGCAACTTGGCAGGGTCAGGGGCTGGACGGAGGCCCAGCTCACCCACGCGGAGAGAAGAAGACAACAACGACGACGACGAAGAAGAGTAACTAGTAGTAGTAACTCGGAGTATCCTCGCTGGCAAAAAGAAAAGGCAGAAGAAGCAACGAGACGGCGAAAAGAATAGAGGGCCAGGGGACTCCACTGCAGGAACCAGGAACGCAAGCTAAGCAAGAAGAGTAGAGTTGAGGAGGAGAATGGAATATGGATATCAACAAAAAAAAAGGGAAAAGAAAAAAAGGAAGAAAGACATAAATTTAGCATCAAGGTACGCTCGCTAGTTAGCCAGTCCGCTATAGCTAGATAGGCGCATGGCTGATGCGGCCTGACCTTGACCTGGCCTGACCTTGACTTTTGCCAAAGCCTGGAGCTGTGGATGCTTCTTTATATATAACCAACTGCCTCTCGCTCTCGCTCTCGTCTCTCTCTCTCTCTCTCTCTGCCCTTGCTTGGTCTCCGTCTCTTTTCTGCTTGCTGCTCATCCACCGCTTCTTTGCTTGCTGGCCATGCATGCATGCACCGGCACTCCTATATAACAAGACGCCCGCCCTCGTCGTACACCTTTGATCACCACCACGACTACTACTACTAACTACAACGACGACCATCACCACCACCACGACTGAAGATTGATCATATATTGCTATCCTGCTGCCATCATGGACGAACAGGAGTTTGAGGTGTTTGACTCGCTGCCGCCAGCGCTGCGTCGAAAGGTGAGTCCCTGAGCCTACCAAAAGGCCACCCCCCTGGGCCCCTATTCCTCCTGCTATAACCCTTAATCATCTGCATCTCCATCATCCCCATCCCCATCCCACCTCATCTCATCTCATCTCGCATCTCTCCATCCGCTCCATCATCTCATCTCCTGTCGCCGTTATGACGATGCTCCGGTGGGCTCCCCTGGCAAGCTTCTGCCCCCTAGGGCCCCCCCCGTAGCGCCATGCCCTTGACTAGCCCGCTTGGCCGTCTCTCCCTTGCTCAGGCCGCTCCTCTCGGTCCTCCTGATCCTCTCCGGTGCCTCTTCGCTTTTCTGATATCACTTTTTGCTTCTTCTTCTTCTTCTTCTTTGACTTTGGCGCTGCTCACATAGCACAGCGTCGGTGGCTTCTGGCTGTCTTGTCCTTGTCTCTCGTCTTGTCGCTGTCTCTGTCTTACCCGGCCGGCCTCCACCAGCACTAACACTAACACTAACAAACATCCACTTATGCACATCCACCACCACAACAGCACACCGCACACAACACACGGCCAACTATAATAAGAATGGCCATAATAGATGCAATTGACATGCTAATCATGAGATGACAGCTCTTCTCGAACCTCGAGCGCTTCCGCCTCGAGCAGATGAGACTCGCCCAGGCCTCCTCCTCCTCCTCGCCCGACCGCCGCCCAAGCGACTACCAGCGATGCGCCCCCCTGGCCTCCACTTGCTGCTCCTCGTCCACCCCTTCGTCAACGCCCGCTAAGCTCTGCAGACAGCGCAGGCCCAGCAGTCCGAAGGCCCGTATGTAGACTCCCATTATCCACTCCTCTCTTCTGTTCCGTTGCTCCTTTTTTTCTTCGTTCCTCTTTTTTTTTTTTTTACTCTTTTCCGTTGTGTCGTTCTTTTTCTCTCTCTTTTGCCCTCTCTCCATACGCAGTGGACTCCCTATACACTCTGCCACCTTTCTTCGCTATACCCTCAACTAACTCGACGGTGACATCCAGGAGACCGACGGCGGCCTCCTCTCAACGGCAAGCGACGCTGCAAGACCTCCCACCGCGTCCTCCAGAAGCCCTCCGCCCAGCTGCAGACCGCCTACCTGACCGCGCAGGCCGACTCCGAGTGGTTTCAGTCCCTCCCGCCAAAGGTCCAGCAGCGCCACTTCAGCGTCGAGGAACAGACTCGCCTCGGCGGCTGGCGCTCCAGCATCATCCTCGACGCCGCTGACCAGGCCCTCTACAAGTTCGGCAGCTTCACTACCGCTGCCGAGTCCTCGTTGTCGCTGCCGGCCACGGCTACGTTGTCCAGGTCGTCCTCCTTTTCGAGCATGTCGTCAGCCGTAGATGGCGACGTCCATCACCACCACAACAGCAATAGCAACAACAACAACAACAACAACAACAACGACAACAATGACAACAATGACCAGAACGATGACTCGTTGTATGACAGCTTCAAGTGGCTGGACGAAGAAGACGAGATCGATCTCTCGCTAGACTACCACGCCCATCTCGCTGAGACGTCGGCTTCCTCGGCCAATCTACACAGCAAGAAATCGCCCTTCCGCAGCAGACGGCAGTCCTCCTTTCGACGCACTTTCTCTATATCTTCAGGCTCAAACCGCGGCAGAAGCAGCGGCAGCGGCCTTCCTTCGCCTCGTCTACGCAGCCAGACTGCATTCCAGCCCAATTCCATCAGCAGCAGCAGCTCCTCCAGCAACAACAATAACAACAGCCACAACCACAGTCTACGACCACACTCTGTCTCCAGGCCTACTCCTCCCCCCCTGATACCACCATATCTCCCTCATACTTCCCACGGCTCCGTCGACCACCCAGCCCAGTTCTACCAGGACCCCGAGGCCCGTCTTAAGCTACGAGTCTACCTCGCCTCTCCCCAGAAATTCGACGAAGCAATCGAATTCGGGTTCCCTTCTCTCGAACACAACGACAACCTGGGCACTCCCTTCTCCTTCGACCGCAAATGGAAAATGCAAGAATCCCCTACTTCTTCCTCCTTTATCGACTCAGAGTCCATCGCCCCCTTCGACAGTACCGCCAGTGCAAGTGGTCCGCCTAGTCCCCGCACCGCCGTACGACCGAAGACATCCGGAGATTTGAAACCCGACAGCAACCAGTCGGCTTCCACATGGCGCAACCCATCAGTGTGCGATTCCGTCAACTCTCGACCCTCGTGCTCGAGCAGGCGGCCTATCATCGTCGGCTCCTCGGGTCCCATGGGCAGCAGGGAGATGACGCTTAAGATGACGCTTACCCGACCCGATCTCAGATCAAGCGAGCTGACTTCCTCGCCGAAATCGAGCATGACCGCCGAGGAAGATCCGCTTAAACTGGCGGATTTGCCGGTCGACGAGAAGGCGCCGGTCTGGGAGAAGCCGGAAAAGACCTCGATGAAGAGCGTCTGGAGGAAGATCACGGGCAAAGCTACTTAACCTTACTTACTATCATTAACTCTCTTTTCTTTACTTGGTCTCCTTTCTTGTCATTTCGCTTCTTGCGTGAGCTATGCTTGCACCCTGTTTACATACCCATACTACCTTTTATTCATATACATACCCAGTTTTTTTCCCATTTCCCACTTTACTTACACTTTACTCTGCTTGACGCCTGATGACCCATCTCCTAATTTTTCTACTCTACCAGTCCATCTATCTCTATTTCCTTTCCGTCTTGAATACCCACCGCTTTTTTCAATATCTACTTTTACATACCATGTCTGGGACCTCTCTACTTTTCCTCTCTACTACCCTCTATCCGCCTGCACATAGCATATATACCCATCTACTTAGTTACTCAGTTAGTTAGCAAATGAAACACCAATGCAGATGAACACTCTTCCACTTCCATCACGTAACCGTCTCTCTCGTTCCTTTTTCCTGCCGAATCAACTTACCTGCATACGGATACCCGCGTACTTACTTAGAAGCATGTAAGTACGCACATATCAAATATGACATGTTGTGCATGTACTAGCTTCGTAGGTTCCTCGTATCTCCTCGTTTGGTGAGACATGTTACTTTTAGCGTATCTTATTAATAAGCAAATATAAGGCTCTTATTAGTTATTAGTAGGTTAGCTTAATTATATAATTACTATATCTATAATATATCTATTAATATTAATAAAGATATCGTATTTAATATTAATACCTATTCCTTCTATAAAAATAGCTTAAATATAGCTCTAAAGGCTATATTATAAGGTATCTCTACTAAAAATATATCCTAGAGTAAGAAATACTAACTAGTTTTCTATTTCTACCTAAAATAGGTATAAAAAAGAAATATACTATTAAAGAAGTACTTATAGAAGTTCCTATAATTAATTTAGATAAATAGATACTATTAAGGCCTTCGAAGAGATATTCTACTATTAATCTACTAGATAATATTAATATTATAAGTTCTCTTATTTTATTCTAGCTCTTTTTTATATCTAATATTATTACTATAATTAATTAATTAATTAATAAGTATATTACTTTAAAATATAGAGAGAAGGAGTTATAATTTAAAGAGTAGGGGGTAGATAAAACTCTATAGACTTAGAAAGATATAAACTTATTTGAGATTTATATCTTTTTAGAAATACTTATATATATAGAAGTATATAACTCTAAAAGAGTATATTATTACTAGTAGAATAATATACTAGATAATTTTATCTATATTCTATAACTTTATATAAACTTAGATTAATTTAAATAAGTTAAATAATATATTTATATCTCTCTATTTTCTTAATAGCCTCTAGCTAATACTTCTTAGTTATATAAGCTTAAGCCTCTTATATTAATATTCTAAGCTACTATAAAGAAGTACTATATACCTAGTTCTAATATTATAATTAATAAAATTATAATAAGATACTTTAGAAGGTCTTCTTATATAGTTAAAATACTAAATAAACTTATCTACTAGGGCTATAAGGTCTTTACCCTTATAGAATATAACTATATTTAGTCTTTTATATAAATAAGTAGAATATAAGGTATTAAAGATATATTTAAATACCTAGAGTTTATATTAATAGAATTAATAATCTATAATATAATATTATAACTACTAAATCCTCCCCCCCTATTATAAATATATAGTAGGCTAATATTAAGTTATATCTATAAGGAGTAACTAAAATATATTAATATTAAATATTTATTAATCTCCTCTAGCTTTATATAGGCCCTAAAGATATAAATAATAGAGTATTATAATAAGGAATAAGTTATTTTCTATTTTATTTATATAGATAACTACTTTATATTAGTTCCTCTCTTCTATAAGCTTCGGTAGCTTAATTATAGGGCTTATAGAATAATATAGTCTACTTAATACCCTCCTATTCTCTAGAAGCTCTAGGAGTATATAAAGGCTTTAGAATATAATATAATATATATATAGATTTTAAATAATATACTATACCTTTTTTAGTAAAATAATAATATTATATTAATACTATCTATAGTCTATTAACTAAATTAATTTATTATTAGGCTATACTAGAGGCCTCAAGAGACTTTAATAAATACTTTAATTACTTAGAAGGCCTTTAGAAGTAAGACTAAATAAAATATAGAGATACCTATACTTATTAATAACTATAACTATTAAATAAATAGTATAGATCTAGTAAATTAATATAGAGAAGGCTATAAAACTTATAGACTAAGTAATAGAAACTAGCTATCTCTTCTATTCTAGTTTATTAATATATCTATTATTAATATCTATTATATTTACTACGTTCTTATAGAGTAGTTAAATAATATTATATTACTAATTAGCTACTTTTTATTCTAGAAGTAGCTTTATAAGGAGCTCTTTAGCTAATTAGAGTTAAAAATAAAGCTCCCTAATTAATATTTTAATAAGTAGCTATAGTATATTTATATTCCTTTAAATAGATACTAAAATTATATATATTACTAGTATAAAAAGTAATACCTTCTAAGGAATAAGAATAGTAAATAGTAGGCTACTCGAATAAGATATAGCTATAAGGTATATAATATCCTAGTATATATAAAAAGAGGATATTAGGAGGCTCTCTATACTTTACCTAATTAAGCCTAGTTTCTATTACTAATTAACTTAATACTAATTAAATACTAAAATTATATTAATTAGTCTATTAGAATGTGCTATTTAGCGTTACCGTCGTATTAAATAAATTACCGCTAAAAGTAACATGTCTCACCAAACGAGGAGATAACTTTCTTGCATGCTTCATCCCTGGACAGTAGTCGGTATGGATGCCATGTCTATATGTCTGCATCCCTGATCCCAGCTAGTCTGCCCGGAAATACCTTCTTGCTCCCACGAACCACGCCGGCCCTCTCGGTCGACCTCAATTGCTCACTTCACGACTCCATAGCATGTCCACTGGTGCGTTGAGATAGCTCACATTGCGCTCTCGAGAAAGAAGAACTATATCAGCCGTGTTATGGCTGGTGCATGGGGGACGGATATGCGGCCACCTGGCTGCGTCGAGGGGAGGGATAGGACGCCAGCTGTACACCAGGACGGCCGACAGGCTTCTTTCTTTTCTTTCTTTCTTCCTTTCTTTCTTTTGCTCTGTCGTCTCCTTAACGGTCGTCGTAGTGTAGTTGTTAGTCTGTAGGTAAGTGGCAGCGGATACGGAGGATGGCGTGAGGATGGGCAGGCTTAGGGCAGTCAGGAGTAAGGACGGAGCCAGCAACAAAGAGCATCCACTTACCCTACCATCCTCCGGCCATTAACTCGCCATCGCCATCATCATCATCATCGTCTTCTTCTTCTTCTGCCCGTCTTCATGTCTCCTTCGTCTTCGTCCTCGTCTTCGTCTCCCTTTCTGCGGCCTCGCCTCAAACTTCAGTTTCATCACGTGACACTCTTTCTAAGCTGGCCTGCAGAAGCGAAAAGCGACGACGACGACGATGAAGACAACAACTTCACCGCCAGCCAGCCAGCCAGCCAGCTGTTGTTCTTTTGATATCGCTATTTCACCTGCGGACTCCAGTTAAGTAGGTGCCCTCTGCTCGTCTGCCGGGACATCCCTGGCTGTCTGTTTATCGCTGGTTCAAGGCAACTGTTTTGGTCTTGGTGAGTCCTCAAACTGCCAGCTATCTAACTACCAAGCTCTCAGCTGGCCTAGCTACGACGACCTACGACGACCTCTACTGACTCCCTACTACAGCTTCATCCTAGGATTCCGATATCATACGAGACCGCAAATCCCTCCTCGCGGCCCCTCCAGTTCCATACTTATGTCGTCCAGTCAATCCCACAGCTCATCATGATCGTCAGGAGCCTCCTGTTGGCCGGCAGCCTGCTGCTAGCCAGCGTCGTGCCGGCCTCCTTCACCCTCGCAAAGTCCGACGGGCCCCAGATCAAAGTCAAGGAGTTCGACAAAGTGCCCACGGACGTCCACTACTTCGAGGACACAGATACCATCATCTTGTCCGGCAAGAAGGCAGAGCTCTACATCTCGACCGACGCCGCCGCCTCATGGAACCTGCTCGAGGGGAAAAGCGGCATCTTATACCCAAACAAATACCACACTCAGAGCGCGGTGATCTACGGGCCCAATCGCAAGCACTGGGTCACCTTTGACGCGGCGAAGACATGGCGCGAGTTCGAGGTTCCCGATAAGCTGGTGTATGGCGGCGGCTTTATGCCGTTTACTTTCCATGGAAAGGATGCTGAAAAGGTACTTATAAGCGCAGAGGAGTGTCAGTTTATGACCTGCAGGCATGTTACGTATTATACCACCGATGGCTTCAAGACCGTCAAGAGGCTGTTCGAAGGCGATATGGGCTGCTTTTGGGCGGTGGGTAACCCGGCCTTTGGCGAGGGTGAGCCTCATCTGCCCGATAAGCTCGACGATCGAGTGTTTTGCATCTGGCCTCACGCCACCCCGCTCGACCTGACGCGCCGGCTGGTCTATTCCGATACATACTTCAGTGACCGCAAGGCCGTGGCGGTCGAGGCGGGCGGCAGGGACATCAAGGGGGTCAACAACATGGCTTCTGTCAAGAAGTTTTTGATCCTCGCTGCTTCGTCTGTAGGAACCTCAGAGGCCGCGATATACGTTAGCAAAGATGCCGTGCATTGGGACCGGGCAGACTTCTACGGTGGCCCCAAGGTACGGGGAGGCAAGTTTACCGTCCTCGAGTCTACCAACTATAGCATCCAGGTCAACGTTGCATCGCGCAGATCTAGAGTACCCATCGGAAGCTTGTTCACCTCCGACTCCACCGGTACCTCCTTCACAATGAACCTCGACGGCGTCAACGAGGATAAGGACATGATCACCGACTTTGAGCAGGTCTCGGGCATCCAGGGCATTTTCCTCGTTAACATCGTCGAGAACGCTGAAGAGGTTAAAAAGGGTGCTACCAGGGAGAAGAAGTTGGTCAGCCGCATCTCCTTTGACGATGGCAGAACCTTCAAGCCGTTGAAGTGCGGCGATAAGGAGCTCCACCTGCATTCCATCACCCGGCCGTCCAACATAGGTAGGACATACTCCAGTCCAGCCCCGGGCCTAGTCATGGGCATCGGGAATACCGGAGACAAGCTCGGAACGTACGAAACTGGCGATACCTTCGTTTCTAACGACGCCGGTGTCACTTGGCGCAAGGCCCTGGATAAAGCTCACAAGTACGAATTTGGCGACCAGGGCTCTCTGCTCGTCGCCGTATTCGACGAATACAAGGATAAAATATTCACGGACGAAATATCTTACTCGCTCAACCATGGCAAGGACTGGAAGAAGGCCAAGCTGCCTCACAGAGTCACGGCCTTGCAACTCACTACCACACCGGACTCAACCTCTCTCCAGTTCCTGCTTGTAGCAGAAGATGAGAAGAAGAAGTTCTACGTCATGTCAATTGACTTTAGCGACATCCATGAGCGCAAGTGTGAGAAGAAGGACTTTGAGCGCTGGCCAGCTAGGTTGGATGAAAAGGGCGAACCGGACTGTCTCATGGGCCACAAGCAGTTCTACAGACGAAGAAAAGCAGACGCAGACTGCTTCGTCAAGGAGAAGTTCAAGGAACCCTTGCCTGAAACAGAGCCCTGCCAATGTACCAAGGAAGATTTCGAGTGTGCCGCTGGCTTCCTGCGCAATAAGGACTACGAGTGTGAACCCCATCGCAAGGTGTCGCCGCCAGAGGGCAAATGCAAGAACCCAGACGACAAGTTCATGGGCCCGTCGGGATACCGCTTGATCCCCGGAGATGACTGTCTCAAGAAGGGCGGAGTTGACCTTGAAAAGGAAGTAGAGCGGACCTGCAAGGATGCCACCAAGGCTCCCGTCAGCGGCCAGATCTCCGTCGAAAAAACCCCCTTCAAGACCAAGAATCTTAATTACCGCTACCTTGAACGCAGTGATACCAGCTCCGGAGACGATGAGACTGTCATCTTGAAAACAGATGATGGGGACCTCTTCGTCACCAGAGACCATGGTAAAACATGGCAACGCGGTAAATTCAAAGAGCCCATCTCCCTATACATTCCCCACAAATATGACAACGACGTCATCTATCTTCTCACTGAAGGCAAGAAGGCATACTGGAGCATCGACAGAGCGCATACATTCCATTCCTTCGAAGGAAAACTGCCCATTACTAGAACACTTGGCACCCTGCCTCTATACTTCCATCCGGACCACCCAGACTGGCTGATCTGGATCGGCGGACAGGATTGCAAGGGCAAGAAATGCACTGATCTAGCGTACTATTCGAAAAACCGCGGTGATGAATGGGATCTGCTCCTCCGTGGCGTGGGCAAATGCATGTTCGTCGGCAAGGAAGGCGAACTTACAGCGGACGATCTGATATTCTGCTCGCAGCATGAACACGAGGATCCATCCAAGAGCCTCCGCTTGATTTCCAGCGATGACATGTTCACCAAGAAAACATCCGTCCATTTCGACGGCAAGCCCATCGTCGGATACGCGAAGATGTCCGAGTTTATCGTCGTAGCTACCAAGAACGGCACGGAGCTTTCGTCTTTCACCAGCGTGGACGGCAAGACCTTCGCCCACGCTGCGTTCCCACCTAATTATCACATCGACGCTGAATACGCATATACCGTTCTTGACAGCTCGACGCATTCCATCTTCCTGCATGTCACTGATCATCCTGCCAAAATGCATGAGTTCGGCAGTATCCTTAAGAGTAATAGCAACGGCACATCATACGTCCTCAGTCTGCCCAACGCCAACAGGAACGACCGAGATTACGTTGACTTTGAAAAGATCCAGGTCGTTGAGGGCGTTGCCCTGGCGAATATAGTTATCAACCCGGACGAAGTGAAGGCTAAAGGGCAAGAGAAGAAGTTCAGGTCCCTGATCACGCACAATGATGGATCTGAGTGGGCTCTTCTGTCTCCTCCCAAGAAAGACGTCGAGGGTAAAAACTTCGACTGCAAGGTCAAGGACAAGGGCACGGACGATTGTGCCCTGCACCTCCACGGATTCACTGAGCGCCGCGAAAACCGGGACTCGATGTCCTCTGGTTCTGCCGTCGGTTTGATCATTGGTGTTGGAAATGTAGGCTCCTCCCTAACACCCCGGGCTGAAAGCGATACCTACATGAGTCGTGATGCGGGCATTACCTGGCACCAGATCAAAAAGGGTCGATACCAGTGGGAATTCGGCGACCAGGGATCCATCGTCGTCGTCGTTGCGGAGGAGAAGCCGACAAAGGTCCTTTCGTACTCGCTTGACGAAGGCGAGACATGGACGGATTTTGAATTCAGCGACAAGGAGGTGACGGTTGAAGATATCTCGACCGTTCCATCGGATACTTCGAGGAATTTCATTCTTTGGTGTCGGCCTGGTTCTAGCAATGAGATTGTGGCGTATAACGTTGACTTCTCTGGTCTCAAGGAGAGAGAGAAGCAGTGCGTGCTCAAGAAGGAGTCTCCCGAGGCTGATGATTATTACCTCTGGTCCCCCAAACATCCTATGCAAAAGGACAATTGCCTATTCGGTCATGTTTCGATGTATCATCGCAAGAGGCCTGAGGCAAAGTGCTACAACGGCCCTAAACTCGATAGACTGAGCGGCGAGAAGAAGAACTGCCAATGTACCCGCCAGGACTACGAATGGTAAGCCCCATCCCTACTCTAACAACGTAAAAGCATCGATATTGCGCAATACTAACATTTACTTAGTGACTACAACTACGAACGGCAATCAGACGGCTCCTGCGCTCTAGTCAAGGGCCTCAAACCTGCTGACCCAATGCAAATCTGCAAAGACGACCCAGAGGCCATCGAATACTTCGAACCAACAGGCTACCGTAAACTCCCCGTCAGCACCTGCGAAGGCGGCCACCAACTCGACCACCTCGTTGCGCGCCCCTGCCCCAACAAAAAGAAAGAATTCGACGAAAAACACCCCGGCATCGGTGGCTTCGGCCTGTTCTTCGCCATCTTCTTCCCCGTCGCTATCGCCACGGGCGTAGGATACTGGGCCTTCTCCAAATGGGACGGCAAATTCGGCCGTATCCGACTGGGCGAGTCTCAACCTGAATCTATCTTCTCAAGAGACTCCCCCTTAATCTCTGTACCCGTCACTATAGTCGCAGGCACCGTGGCTGTGATCACCGCTCTACCGCTATTATTTTCGAGTCTCTGGAGGAGTTTCAGAGGGTATACCCGACTCCCTGGGTCATGGTGGGGACAGAGACAGAGACCGTATGCTTCGCGAGGCGCCTTTGCCGCTCGGAGAGGCGAGTATGTTGGTGTTGTGGATGATGAGGACGAACTTCTTGGAGCTGAGGAGTTTGAAGGTGATGAAGAGGAAGACGTGTGATTGCTTCACTTACCCTAACTCCTAACTCCTACCTACTTCCTACTTCTTTCCCCGTAGCTGGGAACAGATACTCTTACTTAATGGACACGATTATGCTGAACAGTGCGGAGAGATGTTTCCCACTCTCCTATATATTTCTTTTGCTTTCTTTTTTGTCCTCCCTTTGAGCCTGTTCTGTTTTCCCCTGACCTTCTGGAACCCTGTGTTATATGTCATATATATCTCCTTTTTCTCATGGTCGCTCTAGGTAGAATAAATGTTCGGTTTCTTTCTTCGATGCCGTTGTTGCTGTCCACCCCCTTATGTGCATCTGATGCTTTGATATGCATGATGTAATCAGTACTGCCGTTTTAAAAGTTTCTATTGGTCAGAGCTAAAAATAAGGCTAATTCTATTGGTCGTTACATCCAGTCTCTAAAAGCAGCCAATAGGAATTCAACTTGCACAACTCGCTCCTTCGTGCATATCAACGCCCGAGTCGAATCCTTCCTCTGTACAACCATCGAACTTCAGCCGCGAAGATGGCCTCTATAAGACGCAGCATATACCCATAGGCGTATGCTGCAGATACCACCAGGATAAAGCCACATGTCCTATTATTTCATCCTTCCATGAAGGCAGCCCTTGGTCACGAACCGAATACTTATCTCCTCCATACTTCATCGGCACGCTCCGCGAGATAAGCAATAGATATCCACCGACTACCTAGCTAGCCATGGATCTCACTACTTGGGGAAACCCCAGAGTATAACCTACTCTTATCTTTATCAAGCGCAGTCGTGGTGGATACATGACGACGAAGATCGCCCAGCCTGCTTTCCCCGGTTTTCTCCCCCCTAGCAACAAATACACTGAGTGCTATCAGCGGAAGTCTCCAGGTTATTATACACGTTATCAAACGCTACCAGCCTCTTGCACTGCGGAGATAATGAAGCGGTAGATGTATCCGGCCATTTCCATCTACAACCATTTAAATAGATACACCCTCGCTGGCGTGGTGTGACTTTTGTTCGTCCATCCGTCTACATCCTGCTTAACTGGTAGAGCAGTTGGTGAAATGACACCCAAACTACCTACCTTCGACTTGTCGAAATACCGGCGCTATGCATATACCTTCACCTCTTTGCACGTCTTACATAACGCCATTAAACTAGAGAGTTCCTCAAGCCTCGCCAATGAAGATTTGTTTCCCTCGCCTCCTGAGAAACGTACCTGGACTGCATTCAATTTCTTCGCATACTGGTAATACAGTCTCATCTCATCCATTTCAGTTAGGTACCCTGCTTCACTTCCCTCTAACGCACTTACAGGTGGAGTGAGTCCTGGGCAATTTCAGCGTGGTCGATAGGTGCCTCGTTAATCACCGTTGGAGCCACCGTGAGAGATGCAGTGCTCGTTGTTCTGTTCGCAAACCTACTTACTTCCGTTGTGATTGTATTGAATGGACGAGCTGCAGCGGCATACCATATTGGATTTCCGGTACAGTCCAGAACAAGTTTTGGGGTATACGGCCAATATTTTGTGGTGGTGCTGCGTGCATTGGTTGGCATTGCATGGGGTATGGCCTTACTTGCATGCACTATTGACCCTAACTAATATGGATTATTATTACCAGGCGGTGTACAGTTATATTATCAAGGACAGTTCCTTTCCGTATGTCTTCGTTGCGTCTTTTCGGGGTGGAACAAGATTCCAAATACTATACCCGCAGTGAGTATGGCCTGTTATTCGACCTATATCTAAGCTAAGTCCTCCTCAGAACCAAGCAATTACCGTTCAAGGGCTGATAGGCTTCTTCCTCGCCTTTCTAACCACTCTTCCCTTCACTCTTATCCATACTACCAAAATCCGACATGTGTTTAGCTTCAAGGCCATCGTCGTACCTCTAGCAGGACTAGGTATTGTATGCTGGGCTATTACCACCAACAGAGGTGTTTCAGCAGATAAACTCATCGATGAATCGAAACGTAAATCGACGTCTACCTTTGCATGGGGATTAGTTGCTCAGCTAAATGCTGTGTTTGGAGCAAACTCCGCTCTTATAGTTACTGTTCCTGATCTCGCTCGATATTCCACAAATCGAAATGCACAGGTATACGGGCAGGCTTTGGGATTGCCGCTGTCTCAAACAATATGTGCGGCATTTGGAATTATTACCACTGTGGGTATTCGATGTGGCCATCTCCTTGCTCCGACTACAACTAATAATGCGTAATAGGCTGCCGTTAAGAACATGTATGGAGAGGCATATTGGAATCCATATGACCTCCTTAATGGTATACTTGACCATGGCTACACTCCGAAAGCACGAGCAGGTGTGTTCTTTGCTGCTGCTGCATGGGCTTTTGCGACCCTGGGAACATCAATTGCATGCAACGCCGTTCCCTTTGCCGCTGATATCACCTGTATCGCGCCAAAATACATCAATATCGTCCGAGGCCAGGTAATCTGGCTGATAATTTCACTATCAATTGTTCCCTGGTATGTAATTTTTAATTTCTGTTATACAACACCACCAGCTAACATGATTCAAATAGGCGCTTTGTCGGAACTGCAAGCGGCTTCCTCCGTTTCCTCACAGGCTATTCTATCTTCCAGGGTCCCGTGGTTGGCATCATGCTGATAGATTACTTCTTCGTCCGGAGAGGTAACCTTCACTTACCGGATCTATACCGCCATTCCTCAACTGCACGATACTACTTTACCAAGGGATTCAATATTCGTGCCTTTGCTGCATTTATCATTGGATCCTTACTCCCTTTGCCAGGACTGATAGGGAGTTTTGGCAATTCCTTTTCTGCTGCGGCGGATCGTATGTTCTCGCTAGGCTGGACTCTTAGCTTTTTGGTTGGTAGCCTAGCCTACTGGATTCTTTGTGCTCTGTTCAAAGTTCCTGGTGACGATGATAGTTACGGATTTGAAGAGAAGGTGGCAGAGGCTGAAGAGATGATATGCCAAGGTGGGGATGTGTTATCTCCATCTTGTGAAGTAAAGGGTGATACCTCTCTGCAGGTTGAAGAGATTGAACGGAATGTAGTATAATGGCCTGTTACTCAACTAATCTTCGGTGGCAAAGATAGGTTTTATAAGTCGTTACGGATTTGAATAGGATATGGTACGAGATATAATTTTGATATTTGATAATCCTGTATATAGTTTTTTTTAGATATCAGCACCGAATTTTCACTCACCGCACTGTCTACATCGTGCTGTATGCATGTATTTAGCTAGGAGGTGGTAGATCGGCAGGACTGAAAGACGATGGAAGCAACTAATACCGGATGCAGGTCAGTATATACATATTTCATTAGAAGCAGGGCTATATATACCTCTCCCATGGTCGTCAGTGTATACTTCCCGTCCCCTCCATACATATAGATCGGGAAGTCCAATGCACAGAATTGACGCATACTAAGTCGGCGGTTAACATCATTTAGACAAGCTGACCTGACTAGGTGGGGAAAAAAGGATGCTATGCAGGTGCCACGTACAACTGCCGACACATGCCACATGGCGAGGCTCCCGGATTGATATCCGTAGCTACGGCAATAGCCTTGAACCTGGTATGGCCAGCCGCCTTTTATGCCTGGGTATTAACAGTAGATCAAAATGCGGGGTGCAGGGGTCTGATAGCTTCATACCACGGCCGTTCCCATGGCGCAGCGCTCAGCGCATACGCCAACCGGGTAGCTGACATTCTCGACGTTGACGCCGGTAATGTACTCGCCACTCTCGGTCAAGAGGCATGCACCGACGCGGAACTTGGAGTAGACGCCTGTATAGCAGTCAGTACCTGGACAGGCGCTGTTTCGGCTGTGGAAATTAACGAACAGTATGCGCGGTCTTTGGCCGCGATGGCCTTCTGGCCCATAGTCTCTGCCTCTACGTCGGTGATTGAAGCTGCCATCTTGAATTTTGAGTAGTTGCACTGCCTGGTTAAGTCTCTTGACTGAGGTAGATGTTTTATTTGTATGTTATTGTTGAAGAATATCGAGATGTAGTTGATATTTAGTTGCTTATAACTATGGAAAAGTCTAGTGCAAGGCTAGTACCGGAGCGGACTCCGCCGCCTTCTGCGAGTCAACATCAAACACGCACCATCTCGTTCCGACGTCAATACGGGCTCAAGGATGTACATATAGAAATTTCCTTCAATAAATAAACAAAGCTCTCTAGAACAGGGCATATCGGCCAAAGTAAACGAAATCTCCAAAACACCATACACCTGTATCTACCAGCCATCCAATGCATATATATGTACCGAGAAATCAAGTCGTAAAAAATGGCAAAGAAATGATAAGGTTTCCAGCTACTGAAAGTGAGTCTTTAAGCCTTCGTATATGGAAAAGATAAAGGCTGAGCTGGGTGCCGATCGAGCAACCGTGATACCGCAGCCACGATATAAACCAGCGATACCATGCTGTTTCCAGACCGCCTTTCCCACGGACCAGAAAGAGGGCATCTTAGCACCACTTTTAGCCGAATGTGCTGCGATATCTTCTGTCTGGATGCGTGACTTGATAGTATCTGCCGGGAAGAAGATAAAATTATAGAGAACGCCAGCAGTAGCTCCGGCAATCATCTGCTGGTATATTGGCAAAGGTGGCAGGTCGTCTGCCATCCCCTGCTTCCCCTGAAGTGAAACTGCGGGGTTATAATGTCGAAATAACGCGGATACACCTTCATAGCCGCCAAACCAAGACGCAGAGCCGCCGGTTTCACGGATGAGGGTGCCGAGCTGCCCACGCCAAAGGCCGAGAACGCCATGTGTTCGAAACACAGCTGAGACGATGGCTAGAGGGCCCATTGCTTTGCCTTGATGCTGACCCGCGGGGACTTGCATCTTGCACTTGACGAGCTCGACGGGCGTGAGGAGGATCGAGGTGAACGCGCCGGATGCTGCACCACAGACTAGCAGGGCGGTGTATGGAAGCTTCTCCAGACCGCCGTAAACATAGTCCCGGGCTAAGTGTTGTGTGAGGCGGTAGCTGAAGAAAAGGGAGCTGTTTTCGATAGCTGCACCGAGGAGGGGTGCACTAATGCCACGATAAAGTCCCTGTATGCCTTCTTGCCGTAGGGACTGACGGAAACAGTCGATGGGACCGGTATAGCGGAGGGGAAGGCCGTCTGGCTGAGACTGTAATCGCACTTTGACGGTATCGAAGGGGTACTCAATGTATTTTCCAACCATGCCAGCGATCTATTTTGTATAAACAGTTAGCTAGGCTGAAGCTTTACGCACACACAACAATCGAGTAATTACTCACAGAGCCGAAAACAATGTCCTTGACCGCATCGATGCCGTGATGCTGTGCTCTCACGGGCAGGTCGGACAGTTCGACGTTCATAGTGTGAATAGTGGGCTTCTGCTTCACCGCCGGCAGAGGGTCTCCTTCCATGATGGGTGGCTTGTGATTGTTGTTGTTGCTGTTGCGCAGCTGAGAACGGGAGTCGGGAGAGATCAGTATGACACTGGACAGGCCGCTATCGGAGGGTCCTTATAGAGCAGCTGCCAACAGTGAAGAGAACCATGCTTCCAGTGAAGCGGAGCAAGAGTCTGCACGAGATTCAGATGCCTCTGCACGGCGGCGGAACGGACAGGCTGGTCGCAAAGTAAGAATTTTTAAGATAAGAATGCGAGGTTTGGCAGCTTAGGTTGACGTTATAAATAGCCACCGCAGCAAATGTTGTTGTCGACGGTCGAGTCTTCGAGTGCACTCCGTACAGGCGTGCTAAAGCGTACTATCAACGCAGATCCCATCCCATCCTGTGGCTTTTCTTCTCCTTCTTCTTCTTCCTTTCTTCCTTTCTTCTTTTCTTCTTCTTCTTGAAAGTCGTCGATTTTTCTTTTCTTTTTCTTTTTTTTGGTTACGAAAATAACATGATTAGTCATCAAGAATGGGGCTCTTCGGCATTCGGAGTAACCTTAATACGGTTATCTGATCAAAAAGATAAGATCCCACGCTAGTCCTCTTTTGGACACTTTTCTCTCCTCCAAAAAAGCAAAAAAAAAAGACGACGAAAAAGAAGAAAGAAATGAAAGCGACGAAGGGGAGAAGAAAGCAGTCGGAAAGAAAGACAAGACAGGAAGACAGGAAGACAGGAAGACAGACGAGAGGAAAGATGTCGGAAGCCACACATGACTCCGTCGAGGTGGCCTCGGAGAAGAAGCCTGCTCCGACTTCTGCCTCAGGATCGTCGAAGCCCAAGGGGATGCGCAAGAATGGTAGTTATTATCGTCTTATTTGCTACTATCAGAATATTGACACTCTTGCTGATGATCCTTTGATTTGGTATAGGTAAAAACTGGCATGCACCCAAGAAGGCCTTTAGACCGACTGCCGGACAGACATCATATGCGAAGCGGCTGGAAGAGCGGAAAGCGATGGCCGTGATGAAAGAGAAGGAGAAGGAGATGAAGGAGGAGAAGGAGGCTACAAGACAGGTAGGCCAGGCTGATTTTACAGCTTGAAGGGCCAAAGTATTTGATGCCTAGTACTAAAGTTCTTCCCTTCTTCAGGCCCGTATACAAGCTATCAAGGACCGACGAGCAGCCAAGGAAGAGAAAGAGAGATATGAGAAGCTGGCCGAGAAGATGCACCGCAAACGAGTCGAGCGGATGAGGAAGCGGGAGAAGAGGAACAAGCTGCTTAATTCTTAGATTACATTGGCTTTTTGGTGGTTTCCTTTGCATGCGCTGGAGTTTGGGGTTATGATAATGGGATTTTAAAAGTCGAACTTGGATGCTCTACACAGACATGAAGATATACAGATACAACTAGCTACTGGATATAGCTAGAACTGCAGATGATTGAGATGGCTGAATGTTCTAGCCTGGTGGTAATTGACCAGCCTTCTCTTTATCCCCTTGAGGCATTGAGACCTGCTCCACTAGGATTAATGGCAGTGAGACACTTCTCAGTGCTTTGATACTAAAGATTCAGCCTTACAAATATAAATAAATTATCCAAGTATAAATATCATCCTGGTAGACCTCTATTTATAAATTCAGTCAATCCCCTTAATATAATAAGCTGTTGTTTACTCTCTGCTGCAGGGTCCCTAAGGGATGACGTAGTTAGCGTAGCCCAGCCAGAAAAACAAACCCCTGTTAATAAAACCATTTAAAAATCACCGACCCCAGACATCCATCCTGCGATTTCTCCAGTGCGCTGCCTGTGGAGTGCATGCAATAGCAAGCAGTGCTAACCAGCAATCCTAAGACAGCAGCTCCAGAGCAGGCAGAGGCAGAGAAAGAGAAGATGGAGCAGGACAACCTCCGGATACCCCCTTTGGCGCTGCCTGCCGCACAGCAAACAGCAGCACCAGCACCAGCAGCAGCAGTCAGCCCCGATGAAAGCACCGAGATGCACACGGCTTCTCCCGCTTCACCAGCTCCATCCTCGCTGCAGCCCTCGCCTCTGCTGCCTCCCAACAGGGCCTATCCCTCGCTCAATAACAACCTCTACATCCCGCACCACGCCAGCATACCGGACCCGTCGCTCTTCTCCCCGTCCAGCCCGCTGCAACAGCACCCCGAGGACAGGAGCTACGACGCCGAGAAACGCAGCCGCCGACACCACAAGCACCAGAAGTCACGGCATGAACGCGACGAGAGATATCTGAGGAACCCGAGCTTCCCCATACCTGAGCAGGTCGCGGAGATGCCCTTCCACCTGGGCAAGAAGAAAGCTCGCGCCGCTGCGGCAGAGGCGGAGGAGAGGGCAAAGGCGCAGGAGAAGCGGGAGCTTGACGAGAAAGCTCGTCGCGATAGAGAGGCCAAGGAGAACAGGGAGGAGCTTGCGAGACGGTTCCCGTTTACCAGGACGAGAGAGGCGGTCACCCAGGCTCGTGTTGACGAGTTGCATACGAAGAGACTCGAGGCTGAAGAGTACGTTTCTCTATCTTTTTATTTTACATGTTGATTGCCGGTATAGGAGCTATATCATACTAACAGTACGTGTGCAGCGCGAACAGAGAGCTTTTCGACGAACTTGCCGAAAAGTCAGGCTCATTCTCCAAACGAATCGAAGACACTTGCGGCAATCTGGTCAACGATGCCAGTGTAATCCGCGGCACTATTTACAGCCTCCAACGGCTCAGTAACACTGCTTTGGCGCAGCACAGAGAATTCCTATACCGCACGAAGGGTGTGATGCGCAATGCGGAAAGGCATGTACACAATTTCAACAAATTCGAGCGCCAGTTGCAGAGCATTGCGCTGTTGGAGGCTCGTTTGAAGGCTACCGAGGAAGCATCGAAGAAGCTGGACGCCAGACTCGACGTCACGCGGCAGAGAATCTATGCCTGGGACCGTGAAGAAGACAAGTGGCAGGCGAAAATCAACAGGCGCTTGAGGATTCTCGGTGCCGCGATTGCTTTCTTGTTTCTTGCTTGGGTCGGCATGAAAGTCATGGGTAAAGTGTACCCTGACTACTCCATCTTTGGCTCCAAGGCGAACGCTACCTTGCATGGAAACTCCTCTGAATCCCGTGTGGCGCCAAAGGATGCCATGAGTACAGGCACTGCCATTGACACTGCAACAGGCACTCCGACCGGCACTCCAACCACTGGCCGTGCAAGGAGTGCCTATAAGACTCCTCTCGACTTGGACGCCTTAGAGGAGCCATTGCAGCGGATAATCGATGAACTCTGAGCTTGTCGTTGCAAGTCATACCAGTGTACCCATGACACTCCTGCCACTGATCGATATGATGTTACCAATGTTTCAAAGGATGGGAATGGCATCTCCACGCAGTTAAATGGTCTACGGCAGATCCATAGAAGAAGCATGAGGACGGAGTTGGAGGATCTTTTGAGTTAAACCGGAGTTGCTTGCTATATATCTTACATTTGCATATGATACCCCCCATACAGAGTGGAGTTTTAACGGAATCAAAGTGGTGTCGCTTCTTTCAATCTATACCAATTCGTAGATATGTGTAAATTCTGTTTCGATTATTTATCACACGGCAAATCCCTTCAACCAAAACATGTCGTGACCCTTTCATATGCTTGAGAAAACAAAATATAAAACCAAAAGATGCATCTCCCACACGTATGTTCCAAGAGCGTAAAAAAGAAACGAAAATGAAGATGCCTGCCCGCGAGTTCCCAGAATAATCATCACCAGGAAACTTATGCCCTTCGCCACGTAGTTAAGCCTCAACTCAAGCAGGAGGCGCCCCAGCCGCAGCCCCGGATTTCTTCTTCTTATCCTCCACCAACTCAAAGTTGTCCTCTGGGACATCCTTGTAATTATCTAGTAACCATTCCATCACCTCCTCACTGACATCTCCTTGTACGGTGATCTCCTCGTTTGTTCCAGTTGCAGCAGCAGCACCAGTAGCCTTCGTCACCGAGCTTCCTGTCGCAAACTTCTTGCCTAGTCCCTTGGCCACCTTCTTGTTGTCTAACCCATGTGCCTCAAGGCCAGATATAACAGTGACGAATTTCCGCTTATTACGCTCCACCCGCCTGATCAGGATCTTGGAGGCAGCTTTCTTCTCATGTTCACGGCTCTCGGCCTGGGCAGCTTTGGCTTCTTTCTTAGCGGCGTCTTTTGCTGCTCGCTCACGGGCTTCAACTGATAATGCGGAGAGGTTTGCGGCGATTGTTTCTGCTCATTTGTTAGACACTCGACCGGTACGTGTGAAAGGAAGGTAGCGTAGAGGTACCATCTGAATATAGCTTCTGGTAGAGATCTGGGTGTGATTTTTCTAGCCATTCTTCGCACTTCTTCTTTGTGCCGCCGAATTCACAGTACTAATTGTATGGATTCCGAGTCAGTCACGCGAGCCCCTGGGTGGTTCAAATGGTATAAAAAGATAAAGGTATAGTAATTTTAGGAAATGGACTATATAAAACTATCTCCCAGGGATATAATCCATACCTCTGGAGGGAGAGAACACACTATAAGAAGCACGTTCAATGTTAGCCTTCATCCCACCATAGCTGTTGGAGGGGCAGACAACGCGACTCAATCCACGCTTACCTCCACAGTATACTATATGACGGGCTTGAGGCTCAGCAGGCGCAGTCCCAGCGTCTCCATTTTCAGTGTCAGCCATGGTTCCCCTTTATATCTTTGCTATGATCTATAGCAATTAAGACCGCGAATGTAAATGCTTTCTTCTGCTTCTTTCGTTTCTTCCTGGCTTGCGGGACGGTCAAGATTATGTAATAAACATGACTAAGATATGACTAAGATTTTCGGGTTAAATATACTCCATATCCGACCATCTTGGGCCGAAAAGGGAAAAAAGCGACGTTGCTTGCAAGATGAAGAGACAAAAACACTACAAACAGGCCATATCTAGGAGAGAAAAAGGCCATGAAGACGGCGGAAGATGGAAGACTTCCTGGTCGTCCTTGGGGTTGGCGAAGCGATGCTGGCACAGAGTTGCAGCGGCACATCATGGACGCCAGAAAAGGCGGTGTTTCACCGGAGTCTATTTTGACCAGGCGATCCCCGATGACAGACGGAGCTCGCCAGCGTCATTGAACATTGCTCTTTTGACAGCAAGTCAAGGAAAACAGGTCAGACAACACGATGTCTCGACTGGCCTGGTTCAATTGCAATGTTGATTGACATCCAGCTTGGCCGAGTAGCCGAGATTATATATACGCTGATACGAAGTATACAAGTCGACGGAGGAGACGGGAGAGACAAACGTCATGAATAACTGCGTAGTTATGCCGCTGCACTACATGGATGGATTCCTGCCATTTATAGTCTCGACCAGCCCTGGGGTGATGGTCCGGGGGTATCTTCCCCCAGAGCTATCAAGACTGAAATAGCAGGTCGCTCATAGCGTCATACTTAAGATGCCGAACCAGTTCGTTTAAAACCATGTCCAGGAAAACAACCAAGCCTCGCCTATCTGTCGAGTATCTATACTTACATACTTCGACTTACTCGACTTTGTCACAGAGCTGCAAATAAATAGACATTTACGATGCTTGGAAGGGGCTCGACATCTAGGGTCTCAACCTGATTTCCTGCAGAAGCCGCTGCTCCTATAGGCCCCCTGTTAATATGTGACGCCCTTTTTGCATTGTCAAGCCGACCAGGTCTTCCACTGGCTTTCGGATTCAGTCGTGCAATTGCACTGATGCATACACGAATAGCGACTCTTGATCATTTACTCTGCATAGCATAAAAGCTGGCAATGATGGTGAGTTGCTCTCGCTCATATAGACACCTCACAATCCAAACTAGGTGGTAAATAGTTATATGCACGGCCGTTAAGAATCATGGTTCACTCTGCTTAGTGCATGCATTGCGCTGATTAAATTGGGTGACTTCTCAAGGCCAGCCGCTGGGTGGCATGGCGTATCAACTGGACCAGAGAAAACATCTCATCCACGTCGAAACCAGGCACCCATCCATATATACATACATGCGTACCATACATTTCGTATCAGAATGATGCGATGTTGATATATGGCCTGGAATGCCGATTCCGCGGCATATTTCCTCGTTTTATGCCGGCGAAAGAGGAGGGAGGGGAAGCTGAATGAAGGGGATGATGGACATTGCATGCAGTCAAGCAAAGCGATTAGTGCCTCTTTTGCGCCCCTCCTACCACCAACCAACCCCTCGTCAAGCCTCGTCGTACAAGGATGCGATCTTTGACATGAAAAGGAAGGGCGGAACATCATCGGCTAGTTATATGCACGCTGGTAGTACGGAGTATACACCACCCAGAGACCGACGTTTAAACAGGCCGATCATCGAAAGCAGAACCAGAGACCGTGCCGCAGCCTGGTTCTTTAGCCTGCCCAAGCTCAACATATCACACCATCAATTGGCTTGTATCATAATTCCCCGCAGTTCGTAGGGGAGGGAGACCCTCGCATCGCGACCTTGAGATAGGCCAAGGAGGGGCCCCCCGTCACCCGCTGGCGGAGTATTTCGGGAGAAGCGGGATGTTGCTGCATGATGAGAAAAAAAGAGTAGAAGAGGTGGGAACAGAAAAAAACTGGATCCCCCAAGATTGTGCTAAAAAAGGAGCTTTGTACTCCGATGTTTAGATCTCGATTCCAACATCCGAACCCAAGACCAAGACCAACCCTGGAAGACGGAGGAAGAGGTCCATGCCACGCCATCGGTTAACAGGAGCCATCGAAGACAGGAAAAGTGAATAGTTAGAGTCTGGCTTTTCAGACTTCCCGTGTCTCTCCAGGAGTCTGCCTGATCTTGACCTTGCTATTTGCTGGTCGTGTTATTGTTCTCTGGCACCAAGGTGACCATCCCTACAGGTACCGTCGAACAAGAAGGTGATGCAGTGTACACGGCTTGCGCAGCCGATAACAGTCGCACCACCGCACTGGGAGGGAAAAGCAAATACGGGCGCTTCCAACTTCGCTCGAAGCTTGATGTACTTTACATTCGCCCTGGTGAGAATGTACTCTACCATGGTCGAGATAGGAGCATCCCTCTTCCCAACCATGGACAACACAGACGCGGGATTAGGGATCTGGTCGTCGATATGCAGCCAGCATCATATCATCATATCTCCCCCATTATTATTTGCCTTCGGATTATGTCAATAGAGCTGACTCAAGCTGTCGATAACCAAGTCACTCACTTATTTGCAAACCGCGGGGCGGGGCCGAGGTCACGGCAGAGATGGCTGCGCAGAGAAGTAGAAAGTAACTAGCCCTCTGGCTGTAATGTCTATATGCACGGGGCTGGTCGTCTCTCAGTCTGGCTTCACCGTGGCGACAGCCGGCTATTTTCTCTCTGGGCTACTTCTTTTGTAAGGCTTTTCCCAGGCTTGTCGACTCCCATTTTGCCATTAACTGCTAGTGGATCATGGACGAATGTCTTGTGTTCCTGCGCTCGAGGGATAACATAGCTGTATGTAGTCAGTCAAGGCACTCCGACCAGCTTCCTTGATCTGCCCAAGAATCCTCCAGATACATTTTTGTACTTGCAGAACTCCGCGATAAGCGGCAGAGTCTTCTATCTAGACGGCGTCAGTGAAAGCAACTAATTACTATCGATGCAAAAAAAGGGCCCCAGATAAGGTACGGAATACGGAGAGCAGTGGAACCAGGAAGATTCTGATGCGTTTTTCGCCTCCTTGACAGGCTCTGACTCCTCCTGGTCTGATATCTCCCGCCGCCGTCAGAGCCTTCACCTCAGATAAACTCGAATCGCCCTGGATCACTTGCAGAGACGGCGAGTCAAGAGGCCGCAGGGTCAGCCAGCCAGTGAACGTCCCGCCGGCCGCGAGAGAGAGAGAGAGAGAAAGATACGCAGCAAGGGAGCAGCCTCATCCATGTAACCGACCGCGAGCCCAAGGTTGTTCTAGACTGACCTTTCGTACCTTTTGTCTGCCCATCTCAGAGTCTTGTCTCGTCGTTTCTTCTTCCTCTCTGCCTTCTGCTTCTTTTTTGCAAAAAAAAAGCTGCTGCATGTTTGCTTTTTGCCTCCTTTTTGCATGGGATGCAAAAGGTTGTGTGTGTTGTGTGTGTGTGAGTTGCGATTTATCACTAGCAGAGACTGGCTGGTACAATAAATAATATATCAGCAACGCCTCCGCTCGCCAGACGACGCAGCACCTGAGCCATATCATGACCTGCGACGGCGCCGAGAGCTCTAGACGGTGTCTGTGACGGTCGTCAATTGGGAGTGCAAGCCGATAGCTGCTCGTCTGTTCTGGCCCTTCCAGCGCATATAAACCGGCCTCTCTATCTACTTCCCGCCCGCCTACAAGGACTACACCGACTTCTTTAACAGCTCGAAGGCAGGTGAGGCCAGTGACAGGCTAATAACATCGACTCTACGCTGCCTGCTTTATTTCTTCTCTCTTAGGTATACAGCCGGGACACTACAGGGTGCAGACATGGCGTGCAGGGCGGCGGACGACAGCTTCGTGGAGCGAGAACCATCAAGACATGTTGACTATCTGTCGCATTCCTGGCGCGAGGAGGACGTCTGGAGCTCGTGGAGATACATCGCGGCCAGAAAGGACGAGTACGAGAGTGGGCACAGGCTGGAGAATGCTGCATGGCGTTCCTGGGCAAGGATACGATTCGGTCTCGGATGGTTCCCTGCGGAGGCTCTGAACTGGTCAGTCAAGCAGTCGATTTTGATATACGCAGTTACCCCCTTAATAGAACGATGGACTAACTATTTGACAGGCAAAAGGACATCGACGTCACTTGGCTGTACGGCCCGCTGCAGGTGCTCGGAGACGAGACAGACGACCGGTCAAGCACTGCGTCGCCGACTCCCTCCTCCCCGGGGGCGTCGAACTCGTCACTTATCGATAAAAAGCCGATCCTCAAGAAGCGGACCATTTCGCAATCAATTCTGCAGCGGCCTCACTCCACCCACACGTTTTTGCGTCTGGCCAACGCTCTGATCAAGGCCCAGGACGGTGCAGATGGCCGGTACATCGCAGACTACCCCGTCTCCCGCCAGGAGGTCGAGAAATCACTTGGCCTACCCTCAGAGAGCTCCGTGTCCAACTTCTTCTTCCAGGAGAGTCGGGGGGACATCCCGGACAAACGGCATATCAGCTTCAGCAACGAGGTTGCACAGTGCGTTGCCGTCGAGGACGACGATGAGCCGTTCGACGGAGAGTACTACGGCTACTACAGCTATGCCACAGACGGCTCTGTGGTAGAAGAAGACGAGGCCTCCGATGACGGCGTCGTGATGGCTAGATACTACCCTGAGAGGCCTCCTCTCAGCTTCCAGAGCACTCCACGAAGCAGCTTCAGCAGCGATAGTAGGATTATTGCTCACTTGCCTTCCACCACCCTCAAGTATCGACCTGATACCCCAGAGCCCAAACAAGAGACCCCGCGGCCTGTACGACCTACCTTGTCTCGCTCATCTTCAGCTGAAACCCTCCGTCCGTCAAACTACCATGCTGCTGCTACCAGAACGTCCTCTCACGGAGACTTCTTCCTGGACGAAGAGTACGGAGCGGACGAGGACTGGAATACCGGCTGGGACATCGAGTGGAACGCCCAGCAGTCATCATCTATGAACCAGGCGTCTTCTCCGCCATCATCTTCTACTATTACCACTTCTGCATCTCTCCCTTCTCTGGCAAGTCAATGGTTCAGTAATTCAAAGGCCAAGGCTACTATAAGCGAGGAAGGGAAATATTACTCTTCCTCGGGCGTCTTCATGCCCTTTGGCTATGGTGACAACAGCCCCGACGGAGACCTCGACGGGCCCGAGGAGACTGAAGAGACAAGCTCCAGCCGAGGCGTGATCGATCGAGTAATCGACACGGTCAACACGGCTAGAGATATTGCACATGTCATATGGAACGTCGGCTGGCGCGGCTGACTCACCGACCTATATGCCCGGGCATACATGCGACCCATTTCCATAGTTCCATACGGCTCCAGAAGGGATCGGGTTACTGCCCAGCTACGACATCTTCTCAACCGAGCTGGCTGACCACGACATCCCAGCCTTGCCTTGAGTCAAGGCATCAAATCCCGCCGACATCTACACCCTGTCTATTGATATATTTCAACGTCTACACGTTTACACTTATCATTATCTACGGAGGCCGGGCTACTTGAATATCTTCAAGTAGCACTCATCCCGCCAATCCACGAGACAGACGGCTACTCCTTAGCCTAACAGCCTAAGGAAGCACCACACCCATTCTCACACTTGATGGCAACGAACAGCCAATACAACACTCCGACATCAAAGTCAATCATCTCTCTCGTCCATACAGAGACAATTGGTCCGTTTCTTACCATAAATTCCGCTACTATCGCCGTATCGGAGGGAAGAGGAAACAGATACAAATAAAATAAGAAAAGTGCTTGGAAATAGATCTATGAAGTTACGAATGACGCATGACCGCAGACACTACTTAATTACCTGCCTGTCTTTTCTTTCATGGAGCTTGAATAATACTAATTACTCTTACCTATTCCCTGTCCTTTTTATATATCTTGTCGTAGTTGTGTTACTGGCGTAGATTTGGCAGACTTGCTGAACCCCTATTCTCTCCTTCTGTCCACCAACACCCCTAAACACAGGCACAAACACCACAGCCTGGACCCCCCCCCTCCCCCCCCCCGTGTCTATCATCGATTGTAGCCCCCGAATAGACATATCATCGCCTCTAAACCGGCCTCTTCCTCCATCGTCGCCTCTACCAATTTCCCCAGCCGGCATCATGTGACTATCCAGGGGTCGAAAAGGGCGCAAAAGAAAAGAAACACTCGATTTCGGCGCAAGAAAAGGCCAGCAGCGAAAAGCTGAGAATTCATCTTGTTTACCCCCAATATCACCAGCATTAATGCCCTGGACACAGCCATTGGGACCCCACAGCAGCGCCAGCGACCTCGAGGATCCTGCTGTGCGCCCTACAGGAGCCCCCTCGACGCTGTGGCTGTTGATTCCAACTCTGAGCTAACGTAACTATATCCAGCACGCACCCCCTTCGGTCCATTAGTTGTCTCCCTCGCCCCAGAGCCTGCAGACAAGCCCCCTGCAGCAGCGCGATCGATCCCGTCTTCATCTTGCGACTATAGCCGCCGTGGGGACAGCCGGGGGCGAACAAGTGTGCTGGGCGCTTCGAGGGTCGGGCGGCGGTCTCCTGACAAACGATAAAGGGGAGCAGAAAGAGCCACGCATAACTATACATATACCTCCTGGAGAGGTACGCTGGACGGTCGGATAAAGACGTGAACAAGATGGAGAGCGTGAATATATCGGAACTTGTCGAACGGCTGGGGAGCGACGAGGATGCAGTGCGCAAGATGGCTGTGTTCAAGCTGCAGTCGAACATAGGGGACCCTTCGTTCGCGGACATCTTCATCGCAGAGGGAGGACTGACCAAGCTGAAGTATCTCTCGCTGACGGCCTCGGGGAACACGCTCGCATACAGTCTGACCTCGTTTGCGAGGCTGCTGGAAGTCGACAAGGGATGGGAGTTTGTACAGACCGATCTAATCGAGAGAGTACGTTTGTGTTCAACACCCCCTGAATATATATATGTATGGATAAAGGGATAGGGCACGAGTTACTGACCAGCCTGCTGTAGATTGTCCAGCTTATCGTCACTCACCCGCTTGTTAATATCCTCCGAGGCGCAATGTCTATACTCGTTTCCATCGTGTCGCACCCTCACACCTCTGGCCGCGCCTCGGTGCCGGGCATGTTTGGCTTCCAGGCCCTCAAACCGGCCATTGCCATCCACCCACAGTTCCTCGAGATGCTAGTCAGGAGACTGTCGTCTGCCGACCACGCTCTATGCGCCAATGCGCTGCAACTGATCAATTCGCTGATGAGAGACTCGATATCAAACCAAGGCGAGAACGAATGGCCCAAGTTTATCAAGCGGCTACAGGACCTAGGTGTCATTCGCGCGGTGTATGTGCTTATGCAGGGGAGCGCACTGCAGGATCTAGCCCACCCGCTCATCGAGTTTCAGTCCCTTACAAAACTCCTACTACGGAAATGGAGAGAGGTACCCGTTGAACTGGAGAGATCAGAGCACCGTAGGGCGCTAAAGGGGATCCACCTGGCTAGCAATCCCGAGCGATCAGAGAAGGATTCCGCTGGTGCGAAGGAAAAGGATGCTGCTGCTGATCCCAAAGCCGGAGATGGTGTTACTCTGCCTCACAAGTCGTCTAAAAGGCATCATCCTTACAAATGGCGCCGGCTTGGATTCGAATCTGAAAGCCCCCAGTGGGAGTTCCAGGAAATGGGATTCCTGGGCATGATGGATTTGACTGATTATGTCCGGAGATACCAAGATGAATTCCAGAAGATGCTCCTCGAGCAGTCTACTCGACCGGCCGAGCAAAGGTGTCCCATTGCTCGAGCTTCTCTGGCCGTGACGTCTGTTTTATACGAGCATTTCGAAGTCGACAAGGCCGAGATAGATGATCCAAAGAGCTACCTTGCTCTCGAAGCCAAGACGAACTTCGATAAGATGTTCAAACCCATTCTCCTTCATTGGCCTAGACTGCATGTTGCTGGCTTGCACGCATTCTTCCGACTCTGGAAATCCACCGCCGCTGAAGTCGAAGATTTCACAAAGATAGTCGAGTTGGTTCGGATACTGGTCGAGAGTGTCATTGGCGGTGCTTCGCGCACTAAAGATGTGCTGGAGGTTGAAGAGGAGATGGCCGATTTTGAGTATCAGCGCCTCAGAGAGCTTCAGATGGAGCTGCTAGAGCTTACATATGAAGACGTATGGGGCCAGCATCTGCACCAGGTCCGAGAGGAGCTGCATCATGAAGCACTACAGTTCGTCAAGGAGCAGCGTGTCCGGTGTTTGTTGCAAGGCGCTTGGTTCCCAAATGCGGAGTCCAGCTCGAAGGCCACAGCGGATACCAATGGAGTAACGGACAAGCGAGGAGCATCAACGTATCATAGATACATCCAGCTATCACATAACAGACGGTTCTTACATTATGGAGACTTTGAATCTACAGGTGACGACTTCAAGCCTGAACTGGAGTCTCTATCTAATAAGAGTATGTCTCTATTCCTATTTTTTTAACTGACTGGTGGACACTGCTAACATGTCTTCAATTAAAAGTCGACCTGAGCATCGTATCTTCCGTGGTCTCCAATGTGTCAGCATCTCCGGATGATTCGTCTGGCTCGACTATCAAAACGCTTCCCCATACAGCCAGCGGATCAACCAAAATCACCATTCACGGTCTGGCCAAACCCACGCCTCCGCCACAACCCCATGAATCGCCGATTCTCAGAACTGAGACCAGGGATACCGAATACCCTGATGACGACAAACAAGCACAGAATGAAGTCGTGCTGCTCACTCTCTACCCTCAGTCACACAGCATAGCATCCGAATGGCTGGATGGCCTACTCATGATCCTCAACCAGCAACCCATAACGGCAGAAACAAACAAGCTAATCAACCTGATCAGCAACTATGGACTGAAAATCAGACTGCTGAATGTCCGCTTTGACGACGCTGCTTTTACCGGAGACTGCCCTGAAGTCCCTAGCAGGGAGGGTCTGGACGAAGACTACTATTATGATATATTTGGAGGAAACTGACCTGCTGCGGAGACGAAAAAAATCTATATACCCTTTTTCTCTATACTGTACCCTTATGCTAATGCTTGTATTTAATTTCTTTCTCTTTCTCTTGGTGTATTAGATATTGTACCCTTGACCCCCTATTATTACTTTAATTCTTCATCTATACAAAGCTTTGATATAACTATAATAAGAGCAAACAGTGCAAACATCGACCTCCCCATGCAAATGCTCGAAAAAGAAACATCGCGATCTATCAAACATCTTCAAGACTCGCCTTCAACCTCTCTCTCAAAAACAGCATTCCAAGGCAGATAGCCAGGTTTCATCACTTGTTTTGAGACATTGAAAATCGTCCGCCAAAGGATGTAGCGACCGGTTCTTGGTGCTTTTTTTTTTTACCAGCGCATCTCGCCATGGTCTCGTCCCCCCCGCGAAAGCGACAGCGGAAACACATAGTTCTCTCCTCAGACGACGAAATTGAAAGCCCAGTTCCAGCCAAAGGAAGACAGAAACCTCAAATCCAGAGGACGTTTAAGGGGGAACGATCTTTGACAACCTCAAGGGCGACTTCAACCGCGGCCGCAGGCAGCAGCAATCGCAATGGGACTCTACAGCTCCCACTCTCAACTCTACCCACACGACCGTCCTCGCAGAATCTGCCTCCTCCTCCTCCTCCTCCTGAACGATCTTTGAATGACGTACTCAAGTCGCCAAGTAAGGCATCTTCGGTCCATTCAACACGTACGACTCCTATATCTTCTCCAGAGAAGAAACGCAAGAACACCGGAAAACCCAAGAAGAATACTGGTGATGAAAATATTGGACAGGCTGGTAAATCGCTACGAAGCTTCTTCCAACCAGCTACCGAGGAAGAAAGATGGAGCAGATTACAGCGCGAAAGGGAACGGGAGAAGGAAAAGGAGAGGGAAAGGCAGATGTTTCTGGAACTTGAAAATGACTTACTAGAGGATATGATTGAAGATGATGACTCTCTGGATGAGTTTCTATCACAACCGCGACAAAAAGCCAGTCAAAGTGGAATATCAAGTTTTCACGGTCACCCTGCGCTAGATCGACGGAAAAGCAGTCCTCCTCCCAGTCAAAATGGAATATCAACTCTTAAACCGGACAGGAAACCAAGATCAGGGAAAAGATTCATACTTCACACGGATAGCAATGACTCTGGAGGCTCCTCACAGTCGACTTTTGCGTCGTTTGGACCATCTTTAGTGCCAGCACAGACAGCTGGGAAGCCGTGGGCGGAGCAATTTGCTCCGGCCAATTTGGATGAACTTGCTGTGCATAAGAGGAAAGTCGCAGATGTGCAGAATTGGTTGAACGAGGTTCTCATAGGTCGAAGTCGACGCGTAGGTAGACACCCTGTTACGTGCTGCTTCAATCTGTGCTATGACCGTGCTAACTCAGATATAGAGTATACTTGTGCTAAAGGGGCCCGCGGGCAGCGGCAAAACTACAACCATTTCGTTGTTATCGAAGGCTCTCGGGTATGATATCGTAGAGTGGAGGAATTCTGCTGGAACAGAATATTCCGCTCAAGGATATGCCTCTGCAGGGACGCAGTTCGATGACTTCCTTGGCCGCGGTGAGAAATACAACTGTCTGGAGTTAGACGGCGAAACTTCGTCAACTTCTAGTAACAGTGCTGCGTTGCAATCTTCTAGACGGCGCATAATGCTTGTGGAAGAGTTTCCATCATCACTTACCCCCGGATCACCCGGGTTAACAGCATTCCGGTCTGCACTTTTGCGCCATGCCGCCTCCGCATTTCCTTCAATTGCTGCTAGGATAGCAGCCCGTCCAACGGAAATCCCAAATACCCCAGTTGTTATCATTGTTTCTGAGACGTTACTAGGAGATGGTACTTCCTTTTCCGATAGTTTTACCGTTCATCGTCTACTAGGGCCAGAGCTATCAAATCACCCGGGAGTCAGCATTATTGAATTTAACCCGATTGCACCTACATTTCTCACCAAAGCTTTGGACCTTGTGCTAAAGAAAGAAGCACGCTTATCTCACCGAAAGCGTATCCCAGGACCTGCAGTCATCAAGCGGCTCGCAGAAATGGGAGATGTCCGCAGTGCTATTTCCTCACTGGAGTTTATCTGTCTTCAGGGCGGCGACTATGAAGGATATAGTGGAACGCTAAACAGTCGCCTGAAACGCTCAAGTAAAACTGCCGTTCCACCTACAGCAATGGAAGCAGAAACTCTTCAAATGGTTACTCAGAGGGAGGCTAGTTTGGGGATTTTCCACGCGGTTGGTAAAATAATGTACAATAAAAGGGAGGAACCGAGCCCTGCGCCTCCAGCTCGCACTGGCTTACGAGCTAGGAAACCTCCTTCACAACTTGGAGATCACCATGACCTAGTGTCTCAAGTTTCGGTTGAGGACCTAATTAACGAAACCGGAACAGATATCCAGACTTTTTTGTCTGCATTGCATGAAAATTATCCTCCATCCTGTCATGGCGATTTATTCACCGAATCCTTGGATGACTGTTCAGAACAACTTTCTGCTGCAGATATCCTGGGAATTGGAAATCGTCGGAATGCCCAATCAACCCGAGGAATTGGGTCTGGACGCGTTGCATTTCAGGGAGCCGGAACTGGAATCGATTTACTACGTCAGGATGAAATTAGCTTCCAGGTTGCTTCGCGAGGGCTCTTATATCATCTTCCTTATCCAGTCAACAGACGTGGGCCAGATGCGCACAAAATGTTCTACCCTTCCTCAATAAAGCTATGGCGACAAGCTGAAGAAGTGGATGGGCTAATTTCCCTTTGGACGCAACGTATAACAACAGGCTGTACAGATGCAAGCACTACTGACATAGTGCCTCAGCGAACCGAAGGGGTTGAATCTTGGGGAATCCGTGCTCGTGCTCGGCAGCCACACGCTCAGAAAGAAAGCGGACCTAGCAGCCAGGGTATGACAAGGTGCATGATATCTCGTGAGGAAGTCATCTTGGAGCGGCTTCCTTATATGAGACTTATATCCAAAGACAGAACTGAACGAAAGGAAATAGAAAGAGTAACACAACCCAAGGGCATGATAAGGCGAAGCCAAGAAGTTGAAGAGGATGATTTTCAACCTGGCCATAATACCCCTTCTATTCCAACTATGGGTCCTTTTAACAAAAATCGAGCGTGGCAACCAACACTGGCCACATCCAGTATTACAGGCTTACCTGCTGTTGAACAAGGGGTGGATAAACTCATTCTGAGTGATGATGATATTGAGGATGATTAAATCCTTTTTTTTTTGTTTCTGTGCATCTCCTCAAGGACATGATATATAAGCTTTTAATAGAGATTTTGGATGCATTATGCCCTACTACCAGTGCTCACTTCATCTCGATTATATGATAAATTCTTATTCCGACCTTTATGCTGGTGGTAATCGTCCAACCTGAGGCTCAGGAACCTCGGAGATAAGATCAAGATCTGAAGATAAGATAAGATAAGACGATAAGTTTTTCCGTTCCTGTTATCTTAAAAATGCGACCTGACCTCAAGACATCGAAGCGATAACCGATGCAATAACCGTGAATGTGACACTCAAATAGTCACTGTATATGGGCAGAATTTATTCTAGCAGGTATGAAGGGTGTCGGACCATTAGAATCTCCTCTTGTGCCGCTCATTATCCTAACCGCAGCCAATCACCCAGGTTAATTCCTTCACCGTAGGCAGCTCATGACTGGAAGGCGAGAAGAACCGCAGGGTTCTCAATTAAATCGCCGATCCAATGCCGTGCCAGGTTCTATGACGCTTGAGAAAACTACCAAACAAAACGATGTAGCAAAATCACAATCATTGGGTATGAAAGACCATAAACCGACCGCTGTGGCATCTGCGATTGTGCAATCAACAGTGCCTGCCTGGCTGAATATTGTGATTATCACGGCATTTATATTTGGAGGATGTTGTTCAAACGTATGGCAAATTTGCTGCTTGTGTATTTAATGTCAGGCGCTAACAGGAAGATAGGTGTTTGCCCTTGAGGCTCTGATACAGTGAGTTGCCTTGGAGATGAACCAAGTCGCTATAGATTTCGAATGCTGATATTTGGGCTATCATTTGTAGAGATGACCCCAACCATGGTATGCAGGGCTCTCCTTCCTAGTCAATACATGCAGGTACTGATAGTATGAAATAGGGACCCTTATTACCTTCGCACAATTTGTGATCATTGCACTCCTTACACTGCCGACTATCCTGTCCCCCGCCGCTGGACTCAAATCTCTCTTCATTTCGAAACCAGCCATACCTTTGAAATCATGGGCCATATACACTGCATTTTTTATGTCCGTGAACTTGCTCAATAATGCTGCATTTATCTTCAAGATTTCAGTGCCGCTTCACATCATTGTTAGAAGCGGTGGTCCGGTTGCTTCAATGGTTGTCGGATATCTATACAACTCAAGGAGATACACACCCATGCAAGTCATCTCGGTTACAATTCTGTCTGCAGGTGTTGTAGCCGCAGCTATTGCAGATGCAAGCGCAAAAGGTAAACCCTTGGATCTTGGGCTAGCGGCTAGCGAAGGGTCTTCTCTGTTTATGACCTTAGCAGGGTTTATCATTCTTGGACTGGCAATGGTATTAGCTGCCTTCCAGGGAGTATATGCGGATTGGTTATACCAGAAATATGGCCGCGACAACTGGAGAGAGGGCTTGTTCTATTCACATGCCTTGTCCATACCATTTTTGCTTCCCTCATATCCTCAGCTATACCCTCAGTTGAAATCTCTACTGGCGTCCGCGTCTGTCAGCAGTGTCATCAAAGCTAGCTCCGCTGCTGCGTCCACTTCCGGAGGCCTATCTCAACAATTCCTGGTCCCGGTGATGCCGCTCTTACATATTCTTGCCAGCCACCCATCGACACAGCCCATACTTTCAGTGGTCCCGATCAAAATATCCTATCTTCTTCTTAACGGATTGACGCAATACCTTTGCATACGTGGCGTTTATCTTCTATCGGCAAAGACATCCTCTCTAACTGTGGTTATTGTGCTGAACATCCGCAAGCTCGTGTCATTGATTCTTTCTGTGTATCTTTTTGGCAATGTCCTTACATTTGGGGTACTTGCTGGTGCCACATTGGTGTTCCTAGGTGGTGGAATATACGCCTATGAAGGAGCAAGATTGAGAAGACAGCAGTCCAAAGATAAGAACGCATAGACATATAGATCTTAACAGCCGTATGAATATCAAGGCTCCACAATTACTTCTTGCTCCTCAACTTCAATTTTCTTTGCTTTTGTCACTAGAATCACCGCTCTCACTGTCCTAATATATATGTCGTTCCATCGGTTTATATAGATCGAGGAACCTTGGAAGCTAAACAGTCACGTGCCACTGCTTGCTGGCAACCTTTGGAGCCAAAAACTCCCAGACATCAACAAGAAGACATCAAACTTGGTGAACTCCCTTATATGCTCTTCAACCAAGGTTAGCGGTATAGCAACATCAGATTCATACCAATATATAAATAAGATACCCCTTACTGTGTTACTGTTCTAGTGAACACATCATACTGGCCAATATCATCAGGCAGACGGTTGAGGCGAGGATGTGTATCATGGATATATATACTGGCACACTAGTCACTCTAATACTAGCCAATGTTGCCCTTGCATCCTATCGTCTCAACGATAATGAAGGAAGAGCAGGCCTGCGGGAATTGACTAGCAGCGTTTCTGGGTTATTCAGGGGTCAAGCTCATGATCAGCAGAATAGCAAAGGGCTTGCCCTGATTTTCCTTCCTGTTTATGTGCTTGCAATGGCTTCGGACTGGATGCAGGTTGGATACCATATCTCATTTAACTCTCCCGACACAACCCCAATAAGGCTGCCTTGCGTTTGAATGACACTCTGACCAAGGGCCGTACTCATACAGGGCCCCTATTTCTTCCCGTTATACAAAGAAACTCTTCAGCTGCATGATCATATCATTGCAACCCTCTTTGCCACAGGGTTCATATCTGGAGCATTCAGTGCCTCATTTGTTGGCAAGCTTGCTGATGTTTTTGGGCGTCGAAAAGCCTGCCTAGCGTTCTGTGTGATATACAGCCTATCCTGCATCATGACAGTTTCATCTTCGAATGTCCTTATTCTATTCCTTGGGCGAGTCCTTGGTGGTATAGGGACGACTCTCCTCTTCACTGTTTTCGAGGCTTGGCTTGTTGCTGAATTTCATCAAAAGAAGGCCGCGAGCGATTCAACAGAGCTAAACCAGCTATTGGGAACGATGACTGTCCTTAGTGGAATGGTTGCAGTGTTATCTGGGCTTCTGAGCAATTACCTAGTCTCAATCACGGGCTCAAGAAGAGCCCCGTTTCTTGCAAGTCCTGTCTGCCTCTTACTGGCCTCTTTGTTGATTTTAGGGACATGGGTACGTATTGACACCTTATCGTAATAGCAGAATAAAAGCTTATACTGGGCCATAATTTAGAACGAGAATTATCTTGGTGATTGTGATAACTCGGGGTCGGGGGCTGCCGAAGGGCAACGTACTCAGTTATCGACGATAATCAAGGGCAAGTGTTTAATGCCTACCATAAAGCCTATAACTAAATAACTGACTCTCGGGCTAAAGATACCCGCACCATGGTACTAGGGTTCATCACAATGATATCTGAGGGTTCCATGTATCTCTTCGTCGTTTTTTGGTCACCTGCGATTATTTCGGCCAGCAAAGATGATGGTATCCCTGGTAGTCCACCATTCGGGGTTATTTTTGCTAGCTTCATGACAGCCATGATGCTAGGGTCTCAGATATCATCTCAGCTAATGGTCTCACCTCCTTCGCGGGAGGATTCATCGACAACTCCTTCATTATCGTCATCATCTTCATCTACAGAGCCACAGAACCCTCCTTCTTGCGATTTTAATCGCATCAGTGTGTCTAGATCCTCTTGTTTGCTTACTACTCTTTTATTTCTAGGAAGCATGAGCTTGACATGTGCCGTTGTATTCTCAACCACGCTGCTCACACTCTGGGCATTTTGCGTCTATGAATTCAGCATTGGGTTGTACTATCCAAATATGGGTGTACTGAAAAGCATTTTAATCCATGATAAGGATCGAGCCGGGGTATATGCTTTATTTCGATTGCCGCTGAACTGCTTTGTTGTTGCCGGCCTGGCCTTCACTACAGAAGGTGAGACATGCGTTCCAGGCTGATCATTCAGTCAACGAGCCCATACTCCGTACACGTTTCAAGCTATCGTTGCTAACAATTAATACCGAGAAAGGCGGAGGATACAGAAACAAGGTCTTCATGACTTGCAGTATTTTGCTGCTAGTCGCAATGGGTTTGTCTCATTTACTGCTTCGAAGACCTTGATATCTTTGACCAGGCAATGATTCATGCCTGCGCCACTTTGAGGTCTCAACAGCAGTTTAGATGTAAATGAGACACGCATACCAGGGGGATCGTAGTATGCACAACTGAATCTCCTATTCTGGACCGGGTTATTTTTAGCAGTGATGCTGGCAGTCCGGACGTTCTGGATACATGTCTGATAATATGAGCTGCCATATGCACTGGGAAGCGCCCAACATTTCTTCTCAGCTTCGGGCCCTGTGATTCGTGATAGTTTTCAATGGTTTGAAACCGCGGCAAGCCATAAACAAAACTGACAGGTTATTCCCGTTTCATCGGGTGTTTGAAGCACAGCCAGTTTGTATTTATGGCAAGCTGCGGGAGGAGCAGCAGCATGTAACCCTGCAGCCGCGATTCCAGCAGCTCTTCCAATCGAATCTTGGAAGCTACCTGTACATCCCGGGCCGATCAGTGCCGCTGCCCATGCGACCAATGCGCTCTGCCACCTTTGTCTGGGCTGCATTGCCGATCTGCAAGCCAACCCACGTCATTGGCGACCGATATCCCCAGCACAGCTGCTCCAAGCCTCGCCGGATTTGAATGAGGGGTGCAATTCGATTCGGAGGCTGTAATGCTAAGCGCCTTTGGAGGATGGAGGTTGTACTCTGCAGGAAGGACTGTCTCGGAGAGCTCTGAGACACAACTGCGGATTCGAAGCAGGTAACCGTCCAGCCTTCGCTCCTTTGCCATCGATTGATTGCAGTGCTTGCTTTTTCTCTCTGTGAAACCTCGGGGCGTTGATACTCGCCCAACAGATGACCGGCGGCTCGACGGGCGTATGAGCAGAGTCAGCACCGATACTTTGCTGGCAGTGCTCTTCCGGCAAGGCATAAATAGAAGACGACTTCCTGCTCTTCTCAGGCTCTGATCAGATACAACAACCAAAATCCCAAACAATCAAGACCATCTTCTCCCTGCTCAACACAAACGCTCATTATTTAAACAAACCACACACACTCAGAGCAACAATGCAGTTCTTCAAGATTGTGGCTTTGGCCCTTGCCGTCATCCCCGCCTCTTTCGCAGCTCCAGTGGATAAACAACCATTGGTAAGAACACAACTTATATCCAACACTTTCTGTCGAAGTACCTTCTAACTTGAATTATATAGGCAACCATTTACAAACTAGCCAATTTTGAGGGATATATGCAAGTCGTCGAAAACCCGGGGATCTGCTCTTACATGATCCCAGACCAGTATGTTCAATTTCCCTCCCACCACTTATATGTCGTCCACCAAGGCTTACATATTATAGCAACAACCCTATCGGATCCTTGAAAGTTGCTACGGGGACCACTTGTCAGCTCTATGCGTAAGTCCTGCCCTCCTAGGATATATACAAACAGGCCCAGTATCCTAACACATATCTATAGAACCCGCGGCTGCGGTGGAGACCCAATAAGCGAAGCCACTTCTGACCGAGAAGACCTTGTAAAGGAGGGTATTGTGGCCTATGCTGTTACTTGCTCTTAATTGCAATTCACGCTCTTAATTGCAATTCAATTTCAGCTGCATTATCAAGCGATCTAGATTTGTGCTTGTCATTGTCTTCTTGCCGTTTTTGTGTATCCTCAAGGACTTAATATTAATGCATTAATGAACACTTTCCGCTTTATGGCAAGCCATCTTCCCCCTTTTTCGTAGGTATTTCTTGGTACAGCGTGCCTCCTCCATACATATTAACCCGGGGTATATGTGGTGATATTTGGCTATACAATACAAAGCATACTGGTGGCTTCTTTGCCCTGGGAGAGGGTGCAGGGATCCTTAGCCGGCCTTGATCCTAAGTTCAAGGCCATTCATATATCATTGCCCATCTGGTTTATAGTAGAGAGTCATATCCAGCTACTCTAACCAGAGGCACAATGTTTGTTAAACAATTAGTTATCAACCTCTTAGGGACTTTGATACTTGGGGCGTGTTAAAATACTTAAGTATCAAAGTCTCTATAGAAAATGTTCTCAGCAAAGAGAGCTTTGATATGCCGTCAACCCTTGTGAAGTACGTAATTCACAGAGAGCCTTGTGTAGCAACCCTGTTGTCCGAAAAAGATTGCCTGTCCGTTAGCCTGGCACATTAGTTGCCTCATATAACTAGAATGTATAGGCTGCTTCTTTAGAGCGGTCTGGGTCCTATAGACCCAAACTTGAATAAAAACCGCACATAATAGTTGATTTCACCCGCAACACACTACGGAGTACCTCGACACCAAATCTCCGGCAAGTCAACTCTTCCGTCCCGTACTCCATATGAGTTATAATAACCGGCGATATTTTTCTCAGCGAAGGAGTGCTTTCGATCCCTGATCCCGGGTAACTAACTTCACAAAACCTGATCCACATGGTTATTTGGTTAGAGAGTTAGGGTACCTCAGAGGCCCGGAGTCATACCAAATGCCGTGTTATAGAGCGTCCTGGTTGACTCTCGAGCCTCTGAACGCCGCATTCAATCCACCTTTCCACGGATTGGAAGCAATGGTCATCGGTTTTAGCTGCTGGGGAATCAGCGGCAGACAGGATGATCCACATATCAGCCGTATATCAAAGCCTATTAATCCCGGGATCAAGCTCATGACGGCTCGTATAAACTGACCAAAATGCACACTGTGAACTCCGTATCATCGCCATGATCAACGATCTTGAGTCCATCTTAAGGGAGATCACCGCGGCTTAAGTTTCTCGCATCGAAGCAAAAAAAATTCCTGGTTGAATTTGTCTATTTATCCGTACATTTCCCGTAACCCATCGTTAAAGACCCGACAACTTTTGCCTTGTCTCCAAAAAGAAAAAAGAAAAACCGAGTATCAAATGGAAAAAAATGGAGACGTTTAGAACCTTAACCAATCGCATAAATGCATGCAAAAAATACCCATAAAACTTTTCCTGCTCCTTACTCAATTGCGGAGACTCCACCGGCCTGGAGGACAGGGTTGACCTCTTCATCCTGCCACTTGAGTTTGAACTCTTGCCCAAGTTCCTTCTTCACGGCTGCCTGCACGGCTTCGAGAACATTTGCAAAAACTCCGAAATTGGCGGGATTGTTGGTGTCGTTCTCACCTCCCTTGAAGACGCCAGTGCGGACCAAACATGTATTCCAGCCGTACATGTTGCCGCCGCAGATGTCCGACTGAGGGTTGTCGCCAACCATGTAGATGTTCTTGGGCAGGGTGTGTTCATTGTGGATTTCCTTCATCCATTGCTGCATGACGGTGTCTGCGTACTTGTATGTTGCCAGCTCTGGCTTTCCGTATACAACACGCTCCAGGTCTCCGCCTGTTAGTGTCTTGTATTGGGACTCGATGGCAATGCGGAAGGCTCCTTGAGTCAAACGGGGAAGGGCGTGCTCAGTGGGGAAGACTATATCTCCCTGAGAGAAGTAGATTGGGATCTGGTTGGCAAGAGGGTTCTTTGCCCTCGTCTTTAGGCGGCCATTTTCACTGAGGAGAAGGTCCAGGATTATTTGCATATCGGTTTGGTAATCTCTAGAGTCGGCAAATACCATGATGGCATCGAAGTTCAAATTGTCGAAGTCGCGTATCTTGGCTTGTTTAACCTCCTCCTCTGATAGTTGGCTCCAGGGGGAGATGGTAGGATCCCATGCCTGGATGTCCTTGGTATGGACAACAGTCTTGAATCCATAGTCTTCGGCTACTTGTCGGACCTTGAATCCCTCACCGCCACAAACCAGGACGGTGTCATAATATTCCGACAGTGCCTGCATGGGAGTGTGAGACTGGATGAACTGCTCGGTGGAAATTGGTGATTTGAGGATCCCAGAAAGCTCGTCGACACGGGCACTCTCAGTCTTACCCCCACCATTGGTCAGCAATATGTATGGCAGCTTGATTCCGAGTTCGTTGTCTCCATTCAACACCTCCATTACTCTAGCAGCCTCCGGGATAAGTTTCTTGCCGTGGACCAGAACGCCATCAATATCGAAAGCAAATGCCATGTTCTTGGCTGCTTCGACTTTTTCCTTTGCCATGTCCTGGATCTGTGAAGCAAGCACATCTCGCTTGAGGCTTGCGGGGTCTCGAGAGCCGGATAGTCTCGAAGCTCGTGGGGATTTGGGGATGGGCAGAGCCATGCCAAAAGAATTGCGGGACCCCCGTCTATCCTGAAACGAAGGGGATAGGCTGAGGTTATGCATGAGAGAGCCTGCATCGCTGATCGAACTTCTCAATGCTCTCACTTCAATTGCGTTCCCTTGGTCAGACGGAATGCTGAGTTGCCCTCGTTTGACGGCACTATCCCTCCTCGACCACTCGGTGTCCTGCTGAGGTTGAGACATGGCTGTGGTGGTTGTGGAGAAACGTTGAGCAGGAGAAAAGAGGTAATGATGGAAAGGTTATAGGTGTAGATACTTCCAAACGGGAAGTATTTGAATCAAGAGTGACTGGTAGTGAAAGAAAGACTCAGCTCAGTCAGATTTTTGGATATCAATTGTAGGCGGGGCCGGCATTTATATATCCAATTCGAATGAGGAAACTTGTCAAGGGCTTGTCCGAAATTCGTGCGGAGGAGAAAAGTCAGAGACTTCTTTCCCTCGGAGATCTTCACAGGCGGTAGTCTCATAAACATTCTTGCAAACCATTGCAATGGTTCGAAACGACGATTGCATGTCATAATGTGACGTTATGTGGCAACCAAAGGTTCTGATTGGACCCAAACAAATCTAAATTCACTGGCAGTGGTTAATTGTCCATCGAAGGTGTCTCTCCAAAGTGGATAGCCTGATACAACATCGAGTTGTTTGTCCAACATCAATTGCGCACTGTGGATAAGATGAACTGAGGGTGCGGTTAATGTCCGAGTCGAGTTGTAGGGGTGGTTTTCTTCCACGTTCCCCACTGGCCCGAAAGCCCCGACGATCGAGTGGACCTTGCTCCCCGTCTTGGTAATAATTGGACGTATTTGCTCTCCCGGTTGGCTACGAGGTCGATTATCTCTGGGTACCGCTCAAGGGCGCCTGTCTCCATTGAATCCACTCCCGGGTTGTTTGAGGCCTCAAAGCACATGCATATAGTAAGCATAATATATCCACTAGTATCCGCTATTTTCAGGAGAAGGGCAAATGGGAAAATTTGAGTTCGTAATACGTCATAGCTGTAGGCGGACGGAGTCGATTCTCCATAACCACGAAAAATTCTAGGGCACATTGCAGCGGGAAGGCAATAGGATTCGAGGGTTCAATCACGGTTTCGTTTTATCCTTGAGGTATTTCTCGAGGAATACATCGTCCTGCAGCTGTCCAGTCCTTTTTGAAAGAAGATCCTCCAGAAAGGGTAACAGAAGACTATCCATACCCAAGAAAGATATCACTCGGGATAACAATACAGGGGGGGGAATCATAGTGCATTTATCATTGCATTGGTAACGGCTGCTTGATACAATGTCTCGCAATATTACTTTCAAATTGAGTAACGGTGTCACCATTCCGGGGTTGGGTTTCGGTACCTTTTCCAACGAAGGATCAAAGGGGGAAGCATACAAAGCAGTTCTGCATGCACTGCGGACCGGGTACAGGCATCTGGACTGTGCCTGGTTCTATTTGAACGAGGATGAGATTGGACAAGCGATCCAGGATTTCCTCAAGGAAAACACGAGCGTGAAGCGATCCGATTTGTTTATCACCACCAAGGTCTGGAATCATTTGCATGAAAAAGACGAGGTGGCATGGTCTTTAGAGAACTCGTTGAAGAATCTCCAATTGGACTATGTCGACCTTTTCCTGATTCACTGGCCGATCGCCTGTGAAAAGGATGATAAGAATATGCCAAAGATCGGCCCCGACGGCAAGGTATGATATTCCTTCGAATAGTAGCTGCAGATTGGGCCAAGAATCTAACGATTAATGTTATACGAATAGTATGTGGTTAAGAAGGGCTTGACTGAGAATCCGGAGCCGACATGGCGGGCAATGGAGGAATTGTATGAATCTGGTAAGGCGAAATCGATCGGACTTTCAAACTTCACCATTCCAGGTATAAAGCAAATCCTTTCATTCGCCAAAATTCCTCCCCATGTGAACCAAATCGAAATCCACCCATTCCTTCCGAATACCGAGCTTGTCGACTTTTGTTTCTCGAAGAACATTATGCCCCAGGCATACTCGCCGCTCGGGTCCCAGAATCAGGTCCCGACGACTGGTGAAAAGGTCGGAACCAACCCAACATTGAACAAGATCGCGGAGGAGGGTGGTCACACCTTGGCCCAGGTTTTGATAGCCTGGGGGCTGAGACGAGGGTATGTGGTTCTACCTAAGAGCTCGAATCCCCAGCGGATCGAGAGTAACTTCAAGGAAATCAAGCTATCCGACGAAGAATTTGAGGCGGTCAATAAAGTGTCGGAGGGTAGACACTCGCGGTTCGTGAACATGAAGGACACCTTTGGCTATGATGTTTGGCCAGAAGAGGCCTCACAGTAAGCCATTGCCCTGGGTCCTTGAGTGCCCGGAAAAGAGGCAAGGCAAATCGAGCCACTGGGCGGACATATTTATATAGAGCAGCAATATGTTATATGGCTGTGCTCAGGCAGTTAGTTGGGATGACCGTTACGAGGTAGTAAAAAAAAAAAAAAAAATGAAGAGTTCGATGGAGTGAAGCACCGTGTCGTGTAACACCACTTCTTCAGCCTTTGGTGACATGTTGGGAGTTGGAAACTCGCCCAATAATGTTCCACTTTTGGATTAGGCTATTGTTCTCTGCATTACTGATCGGTGAGGAGGTTAGTTATTCGTTGCACAGTTCGTCCTCCGTCCGTTAGCAATAATAACTAAATTTCGACAACAGATACTTTTTTTTGTAGCTAGTTATTCTGTGAAATAATAACTGCATTGGGTAAAACATTCTTCAGCTCGTTATTCTGGACACGTCTCCACGTACTTTTGAGTTGCCGAAACGAAACGACGTCTTCAGCTGTCAGCGACTGACTCATAGTTGTCGTGTGTAGGATCGCAAGGATGTTGTTTGCAGTAGCGCTGCACCGCCATTCCCCCGCTGGCGGGGCGAATTATCGGCTTGTTGCGCAATAACCTTCCATATATTGCTCAACAAATTTTTGTGGACAGCCATATTGTGTTTATGGCGTAATTTGATGCAGTTGACTCTGTAGTTAAATAACTACAGAGTAGTTCGTATGGAGACACTTGACCCTTCGATTACCGTTCACACCGCCCGATGATTATGGCAATGGACTCCGTCTTCTGGCCATGATCTGGGTATTCCTTGCTTCACCCACTTTGTGTGAATCTCCGTAACATGCGCGAGATCTGATGTGGCTCTGCAAGCACCAGAAGCTGCCAAGGGACATGGATGGCCCCGTCTGCTGTGGGCCGGTAGCAGCGCTTCGGTATCAGCGCAGCCACAAGAACTAGCAAATAGTCGCTGCCCTACGACGCCTGGTGTCTGTTAGCTGCTGCTGAACACACACTGAGGGGGTAAAGTGCTGTTCAACTCACATGGACAGACGCCGGCGGGCTTGGGCGAAAGGGCGTCGTCACCTTCAGCTGGGCTGTTAGCTACCATCCTTCGACGGACCTAGATCTTTAAATAGAAAAAGCAAACGGCGTAGTTTCGAGTGTGTTTGAGCGAGGGGCTCCTATTGCTATGGATGTTGCTGCCGGCTCGTAGTTGGCCGTTGGGAGGGCTGTCGTTGTCGTTGTCGTTGGTGTTGGCGTTGTCGTTGGCGTTGATGTTGATGTTGATGTTGATGTTGTAAGTTTGTGAAGCGCGCGAAACTCGGAGTTTAGGCGTTTGCGCCCGATCCGGCAAGTCGTCATCGTGCGCCTCAAAAAGGACTTGCTCGCCAACTTCACGCCTCCCGCTGCATCGTCGTCGCCAGCACATCCTCGCATCTTTCTACGGCTGCGGCGGCAGAGCCTCCAGTGGAATTTACATATATACCGGTTGTTGGGGCTTGCGTCCAGCGTTGGGTTTACTGGCTTGTTGCAGCTGTACGCCGTAGCTAAGGCCGCGACGCAGGTATAAACCACTTATCCCCGTAAGTACCTCTACCTTTGGCCGTCACGACTACTACACTCTATACATCCATTTCTTTTCAGGAACCTCGAGGCTTACAGGAGAACTTGATACTAGGCTTCCTCGGACCCAGATCTCACACGCCTTCCTGCCTTATCCGCGAAGCTCCGTCCCAGCACGCCTACTTGGTGCATAATACCCGGCTAGGCGCCGACCTCACTCAGCATCAAAGGACTACGGCAACGTTGAAGCAGCTACGATAATAATGAGTCCCAATACGAAGGAGAATACAAATGGGGGGACGTCTGCGGAAAAGAGCGGAAACCTGCCCGCGCAGATATTGACGGGGAAACAGGAGCATTGTACGTACCTGCGGCAGAAGCTGTTCCCTACACACGCTGGGCCAAACAGCTCGACCGGGGAGTACGGTTTAGCTAATTCGCTTCAAATGGCACTTAGATCTCAAACGGGAGTTAGTCGGCGCTCAGGTTTCGAGCGAGATCGTTGAGCTCAATTCTCCAACTGCGTTACGACGATTTGGCGCCCCATTCAAGTCGGACTTTGGAGAAATAGCGCCTGTTGACTCAGAATTGCCAATTCTACGTTATATATTCGTTAACCATGTCCGGAACTTTCCATTTCTAGATAAGGCACATGAGAAGGAGTTTTGGCAAGATCGTCTCCAGGTGGTACGTTCAAGGAATTACCCAGGCTAGCAGCTAATTCCTGGCTTTGCTACGACTAGATTATTTTTTACATGATATGCTAACTTCCTATCTTTTTTAAACGTTAGTTTCTTGAGTCCTTTGCTAATAAGAATATTTCATCGAGTGAAGATCGACATGAAGAAACTAAGAGGCGGAAGCTCGCAAAGAAATGCGAAAAAGTGGTCGAACTAATGATGGTTTCTGGGATACCAACATCCTCTGGGTATGAGGAGAGAATACGCTTCTCAGAAATGGAGGTTGTTGACCGGGGGGCAAATGAACAGGGGCTACTTGTCAACATGCCCGAAGGAAATATTATCAATGGCTGGGATGTTAACATCGCATCAGTCAGAACAACCTCCGTAAGGCGAACCTTGAGATATCACCAGCATGCGGTATGTGTTACTATTATCTTCTTTTTTTTTTTGGTCCCTGTACCCTTGTAACTGCTCCTTTTCTCATTGGTCGTGTGCAGGAATTCTTAATCCGTGTCCGGCAACAAGATGGCCCTAGCATCTACATTGGCCGTCGCTTCGGTGATTTTGCGAGATTGCACAAAAAACTACGAACTGAGTTGCCTGGGAAAATCATACCTCCTCTTCCCAGGAAAAATAAAACCTCGGTATCATCGTCATTCATTGGTTCAAATCTGGACGACGATGCTTCGTCCACATCGTCTGTCAATACCCTAGAGACAACTGAAGGCCAATCTACTCGAAACCTCGTTGTTCCGGGCACCCTCAAACATAAAACTTCCATGTCCTCACTCAAATCTATAGGCTCACAGTCGCCTAGAGCATCAGGAGAGCTACAGGGTGAAACTGTCACACTGTACAGAGAGGAGCAACGCGTATCTCTTCGCGCATTTTTGAGACTGATTCTACAAAATCATAGAATAGCCTCCTCCAATGCGATAAAGGAATTCCTAACGGATAAACCGATCACCTTAAATGAAGAGGAAGAGGTAGATGTCGCAAGAAGAAAAGAGCTTGATGCCAAACGCATTGAAGAGCAAAGACGCTTTTACGAGATTGCACGAAAACGCGCGCGTGAATTAGATGTTTATATGGAACAATTCAGACAAGATATTGTGGAAAGAAGTAAGTAAAACATCCGTCGATTCTTCTATTACCCTTCTTCTAGAGACTCACTATTAACGATCCGACCTCCTACAGATGGCCTCACAAAACTATTTCAGGAGATTAGAGACAAGGACTCTGTAGAAGCGTTGAGTCCACAATATCAAAAGTTTGCAGAATGGCTGCGTATCGAGTATGTATACCCTGCCTTCGCTTTTGTAACCCCCAGTTTCATGTCTCTGACAAACAATCTACAACAGGGTTGCGGCTACACTATACCATATCTTTTTAGCTGAGGATAATTCTCCGGAATTATTCGCCCAGGCCAAACGGATACACTCTTTGATCCCGTATTCGATTTTAAAGAATGTCATCCGCATTGCTAACCCTGCTGCCGTGATGGCCGGAGTTCTGGACCTTTTCCTTGCTCAACCGTTTGGAGCTCGATCTCTTTTACAGCGAATATTCGCCATGGCGATTCAAGACGGCGTGAAAGCTTTTCAAAAGTCAGTCGATAGCCTAGCAGCGAGAATCGATGACAATATTCTAGTAGATAAGCTTCGAGCATTTACGGAAGCCGATGAACAGGTGAAGAATGAGCTCCGTGCAGAGGCAGAAGCAGAAAACGTTGATATAGTTGTGGTGATCTTGCGGTCAGAACACTTCGAGCCGGAATTGACTGTACGGCAAATTGAGAAAGTGTTCAATTCTTATGTCGCTTGGGTGAGCGCAGTTGAAAGTGTACGTGGCTTTGGCTTCCCCCACCCACTCGAATTGCATTGCTAACATGTTCATAATAGATTAATGATCCTGAGATACAGCAAGGTGCTCAGTGGTTTTCATACCTAAAGCAGCTTTTGAAAGTGCTCACGCGGCAAAGAGATAAGATGATGATGCTTAGTATTATTGAAGAGGTAAGATACCGCTCGTTTCCTTTGGCATCCATTATAGGTACCTACTGACTCTGTAGCAGCCTGTGACCCTACAACTTTTCCGTGATTTATTCACCATCTTCTACGAGCCTCTGGTCCGTGTTTACAAATCTGCCAACGTCTACAATAGCATCACAGACTTTGCAGAATTTGCAAATGATGCTATTGCTGTCATTGAGCGAGCTCAGAGACAAGATGTTTCTGCCGATCCGAACCAAACTGTTCAGTCATTTATTGACCTTTGCACCCGCCATCAGCATAGCTTTTATAAATTCGTTCATGAAGTTCATATTCATGATAACGGGCTCTTCGCATCGCTAATGACGTGGTTGGAAGATATTCTCAAGTTCCTTCGCGAGGGACCAGAAAGTGGGGGCACTCTTGACATGAATGCACTCTTCCAAGGAGCTGTTTCTGCTGGCCAGATTGACAAGGACATCGCGATCGCCGAGATTGACGCCCTGATTAAATGGCATTCAGACAGAAAGAAATGGCACCAGGATAAAACCCGGCAGAAGATGGCTGCTGAAGGTGTTAACGAGCAGATTCCAGGTGCCTCTACGTTTAAAAGCAGTGACTTTGGGCTCCATGAGGTAAGAAACTCTGAGGCTACCTATATATGTTCTCCTGTTAACATTCTTCTTTTAGGGTGACTTGGAAGACCTGGTAATTGAAGATGACATTTCAGACCCATCAGATGAAAACTCTGAGGATGATGATATGGACCCTATAGAATTTGAACGCAAACGCCGTGCCAGGCATCAGGACCGGCTCCGTCGTTCTGCAGGGGAACCAGTGAAACCTAAGATATCGGAGATATTGAAGCTACGGGACTCCTTTGGATCGATGTTAAGGATGGTCCTCGCATGATAAAGAAGAGGTGAAGAAGATATATCTGTCTTTCCGGCTCTAGCTTTGTGGTTATATTTTGGGAATACACGGCGGCTCTGAAACTAGGTAGAAGCATCCAAGGCAGATCCAAAAGTGAATTATATACGACATATGTATAATTTTGCATATACGGCATAAGCTCCACCCCATTCTTTGCCTGTGCTCCATGGAAAACGCTCAACGCTGGAGTAACATGCATTGATTTAGTGGGGATAGTAGGGTAGACAAGCGTGCTGTTGGATTGTGTTTAAGGCCAGTTTTTGAGTTGCGGCAGCTGTGGAGCCACTCTAAGTTTAGATAAGATCGATAAAAGGCGGTTGCCATGGCTACTACAACCCTCAACTGTCCTCGACCCGGCTTCTTCCTCCTCGACAATGTCTTCGACAACCCTTTTTACCCTGCTTCCTATGACCTTCACTATCTAGTATGTCGGGCCAGCCGGAGAGCGACGCTTCTCCAGGCCAGCGCCCTTCCTGGACCGGGAGGAAACCGGAAACCTTGCGAGGCCTTCTAGTCAATGGGAGATGGCATTGTGACTGTGAGCCTCGCCGGATAGCAAGCCATTTTGAGACGAAAAACGGTGGCAAAAACCATGGGCGTTGGTGTAAGCATATGTGTATACATTTTACTACGATATTCCGCTCAGGCTAACGGTAATACTTTTGCCCTACAGTCTATACATGCCCGAAGCCACGGGAAATGCGATGCGGATTCTTTCTATGGGACGATATCGCAAAGGAACGAGAGGTACCACAAAGTGCAGTAGATGCTATGACGGAGAATACCGACGCTCGAGAGGCAGATCCAGTCCAAGTTCGACCTGATAATATAAAGCCAGGTCCAGTACTACGTACACCAAAAGCGAACCGCATCCGAGAGTCCATACGCGGCGGGCTGTTAACGCCAGAGTCTCAGACAAAGAGGAAACGAGACGCAGATATAACTGCTTATTTGGATAAATACCAAAGCCCTACTAAAAAAGGGAAGCTTGAGTTACCTAAATCACCGGAAACAGAGCAGGACACCAGCTCCTTCACAACTGTTGCGGATATTTCCTACCCTTCGCTGGCTTCAAGGCTTGAGGCCTTGGATGCCGAACCAATACCACCACCGCCGTTATTCACGACTCCTAAGAAGTCAACACCTCCGCCAAAAAGTGAAACCTGTCCTGCCCAGAAAACGTCGCTTGAGGCCCCTACCACCCCGACTCCTTCGCGCTTTACGTCATCGCCTCTTTTCTATCATTCAGCAGAGAGGATCAATAAGAAATTCCGGCACTGTGAGACAACAGCCAAGGCTCTTGGTATACTTGAGGCTCATAAAATTAACGTTACGCCCAAAGCGAAGGAAGAATTGGCTGAGCTGCTGGATAGGAACGATTTGAAGACCCTGGGAATTATTAAGGGAAGGGATATATCAAGGCTGGCGATCAAGAGCCGGGAGAAACGCATAGAAGAGTTGGAAAGCCGGATCTCAATCTTAGAGGCAGAACGGGAATCTTGGAAATCGTTGTCGATCAACAAAGGTCACCACCCACCTTCTGGGACCCGGAAAGACAAAGATAAACTTGGAATGTAATTTAAGAATCTCTGGCATGTTTAATTCAGAAAGAAGAGTGTCACTTGAAGTATGATTTCATTCCACATGCAGTTATTTAGTACCGATGCAACAGCATTGACAAATTCTGACCAGGCGTGATAAACAAATCCGCAATTGTTTTGGGAAAAGGTGCAGTTTGTCCGCAAATTATTTGGATATAAAAGATTCAGTAGGGAGAATTGAACAAATAGAACATTATAAATGCATGAAGTGAAGGTATATATATAGCATAATTATAAAAACGAAGCGGAAATGCTGTTGACGAGTGGGAGTGGGAGGGAATTTAGAGGGCGGCGATCACACCCAGTCCACCGGCAAGGATGGGGAAAACGTTGACAGAGAGGCAGCCAGCACCGTTGCTTTGTGGAGTATCTGGCGAAGATGATGGAGAAGACCCAGAGACGTTAGTGGATGTTGGGTAAGAACTTCCAGAAGTAGAGGTAGAGGTTGAAGTGCTGGAGGAGGTAGTGGTGCTGTCATTGGAGCTAATACCTCTGCAATCAGGGTTTCTAGAGCCCTATTTTATCTGTTAGCAGGGACAAGGCATGCAAAGTTATATTTGAATGTCACATACAGGAGCACAGCAAAGGGTGCCAGACTTGGAGCACTTTCTACCGAGATCACAGTGGCCTAAAGGAATGGGGTTAATATTGGTTCAGCAATTAGTGGTATGTCATATGCGGGTTAACTTACTTCCAGTGTTCTGGCAGCAGGTCTCTCCCACAGTTGGGTTATAGCAGCTGTCAGTGCCGCAGACCTTGTTTCCAGTGCCGTACTGGCGAGCACAGCTCTCGTCGGTAGGGCCGCTGCTGCCACCAGAGCCGCCGGAGCCCCCAGAGCCACCACTGCTACCGCCGCTGCTACCGCCGCTGCCGCCAGAACCGCCGCTGCCGCCAGAGGGATCACAGCTAGAGTATCTTGGGTCATCTGGGTTGTAGCACTTGGTCGAATCGTTGGGGCATTCCTTGTAACCGCTACCGAAGCAGCTCTGGCAGGTTACACCCCGTCCAGAGCAGGAGTCGGAGCCACCAGAGCTTCCACCGGAAGAACCACCAGAAGAACCACCAGAAGAGCCGCCGCTGCTGCTGGAGCAGCTAGAGTACTTTGGGTCGTCCGGGTTGTAGCACTTGGATGAGTCATCAGGGCATTCCTTGAAGCCACTGCCGAAGCAGCTCTGGCAGGTAACGCCTCTGCCAGAGCAGTGCTCATCTCCTGAAGCACGAGCAAAGATGTTGCTACGAGCCTTCAAGTTGTTACCGGTTCGGCTGAGCGAGTGGGCGCTTCTGGAGGAGGCACTGGAATCGTCGGGGACGGAGCCAGCAGCAACCAAAGTTGCTCCCAAGAAGAGTAGGGAGGCGACAGAGAAGCGCATAGTGATGTCGAGGTATTGATATATAGGGTATGGCTAAAATTATTGAACTGAAGAAGAGAAAGAAAAAGAACGACTGGAGTTGGTTGAGCTGGAAACTGTCCTTCAGCAAAAGCGACAGAAGAGACGAGAAAAGGGTGAAGGAGGAGGTATATATAAAATTCGAGGACCTGTCCTAAAAATACACGAGGAGGACCACATCTCGGATTTGGGCTCCGCTGCTACTCCGAATTGGGGAGTAGCTCGCTACAGGATCCCATGCCTTTATTTTCCCATGAGAACATGAGGCTATGTTCTGATGATCAGGATAGGTGACAACGTTAATTGGCCGGGAACAGAAGCCCTCCATTCACAGCGAGCTGTGGACTCGAAAACCTTGACTCTGGCTTGTGGAAAGGCGCATGTGGAGTTGGGCACTAGTCTGGAGTTGGGAAAAGCTCAAAGATGCTTGAAGCCCCTTTCCCATTCTCTCCTCGTATTTTGACTGCGTCTGTTTTAGCGATGCTGTTAGCCTTGACCAAATCGGGTATCAACAAGGCTCGATCACAAAAAAAGCAACTGGGGAGAATAGGGGCAAATACGAGTGAGTGTTTGGGTGGCTTGATTGTCGATCTGGATGAATGTTCTGTGAAGATTAACTGTGCTTGAGTTAATGACCGTTTGGCACCAAGGCGGCAAAGGGGTTGAGCATAACATCTCCTCTCGAGTCTCATGCCGTCTCGCGTTCGCCAGCGCTGCAAGTAGGCGAGTTGAAGGCAACGCGACCCAAATAAGCTGAAGCCCAAGCGGGATGAAGATATTAGGTTACGCTAAAAAGCTTGGCACCTTTGAGCCTCCTTTATTCTGGTATCTCCGTGTTCTGCCCGCGCAAGGTCCACCCCAGGCAGGCAGGATCACAACACAGCTTCTGATTCTCCTTCCCTTCGGCGGCTTCTTTTCCGCACCCCTTTTGGCTGCTATGCCGTATAACCCATATTCAGTCCCATTGCGCTCCGAATTATATGTGATATCTTCACTTGTGTGCAGGTTGTCATCTCTGCCCTGGGGAATATGGAGAGAATTCGATTAAATTAGCGTACCCACTAGTTTTATAAATAGCATCTCAGCCAGCTTGACTGATGACCTGGGGTTGAACCCTCCCTTCTTGGGTATTATTCAGAACGGAATATTTGGCCTTTTTATGGGACACCTTCCCGTCCCAGCTGATGGTGAGACGGATGTGCTCCGTACCCCTGCGATTCATGCTGGCAATCTTAGGTGCGGCGTGCTGTGATGCCTCGCCATGATGGGTAGTATTCTTGGCATCCTCGTTCCGCGAGAGAGATGACTGGCAGCTCTGTTCCATAGTGTGGGGCTCAAGCAAAGCTAGCTAGGACACTAATTTCGGCCGTGAGATCACACGCTGCTAGCTGAGGCTCAGCGGCCTCTTTTCCAGCGAGCGGTCATTGGCTCGGTTTAATCAATCAGACACCAAGACCCAGCACTCACTCCAAGTTGGCCTCACTCTCTTCGTGTGATAAAAAAAGCTCAAACCTGCACGGCACAGAGCCCAAGGATACTGTGGGAGTCCGAAGACAGGTGGGCGCTGGGCCCTCTACCCCGTATTCAAGGCAGAACACTGGAGAAAGATCATGAGGCTGTTCAACTGAACATGTCAAAGAGAGTTGCAAAGCGGCGCTCAGGAAATCTGTCGTGTGCATCGTTTGTTGGCGTCAGACTTTATGCTACCATATGGCGGCGTGCTTCACAAGCGAACCTGGGGCTTGAGGCTTGCCTATAGGATTGTTTGTTGCTGCGAACATTTTACTGTCGGCCGCCAAGAAGACGTTACAGTTCGGTCCTGTCAATCGTCAAATAGTCGCAGCCGTCGAGATGATGATCTGCACCTTGCCTCTGATCACGACTGGAAATGGGCATTATTATTATTTATCTTGTTCAATAATAATTCTGCTTTGGCGTGTTTATGGATTATGTGCATACGAGGTCCAGAGTATCGAATTCGTTACTCCGTACATTCTCGCAAAGTGATATCGCACGTCTGGTACGGAATATTGCGCGAATCTCCCAGGAAGATGCGACCGATGTCGCTTTTTAAAACGAGACAGACACCATGCAAATTATTATTGCAGCCGCTGCTCTATTATTGCCAAGTCGCAGGGTGTGTTGTTCAAATAACTCATGTCGAAACGCTTAAAAGCTATATTATCAGGTCTTCGCTTGCCACGACTTTTCTCTCCTGGGATTGAAGTTGAAACTCCTCTGGTTATTTTCTCAGTAACATCGTGATCAACATTGATGATGGCTGCTGCTGCTGCTGAAGATGATGAAGTTGAGGTTGAAGTTGACAAGTTGTTCGGATGTCGAAGGTTGGAGTTTCTGGCCATCAAAATAGGCTCCGCACGTGACCACTTTAATTCCATAGCGGATAAAGTATGTTTTGCGGCACTACTATCTTCCGTAGAGACATAGTGGTAAACACTAATAAGTATTAATAGAGTACTAATACTAACCAATAATAATATTAATATAGTAGCTACTAAGAATATTATAAATATACTATATTAAGAAAAGATATATTTTTTTTTTAATTTAGTACTATAATAGCTTTTATAATTAACTACTTAATATAAAAATCTTTTAAATTTAAATCTTACTTATACTTTATCTCTCTTTATTTTAACTTCTAATTTCTTAACTTCTAA